>NC_080476.1:21295000-21315000 GCF_030265055.1 Doryrhamphus excisus
CCTGAGAAAAGCTCTCACCCGACACACCCTCCCACCTCCAGCCTACGCCATTCCTGCAAATAAACACCTCTAACCTTTTCCTCCCCCCCCCCCCACCGTTGTGATGACAAGTCAGGTTATTACGCCAAATATTGAAATCTTTCTGTTCAGACGTTAGCACTGCTCATGTTTGCAATGACAGAAAACTGAGTCGCCACAGCCCATCTTTTGAACAGCACACGGCTTTTTACTTCGTATCCCGGATGTGCTTCCTGGACAGATTCCTGGAGATTGGAACCCAGGGCGTTTGCTCTGAAGTCCGGGACGCTAACCATTACGCCACGTTCAACATTTGGAGTCAGGAGTTGGCGGGGTGCACCATGGACTGGTGACTATAGGGGTGTTACTTCATGTTTAGAGGGCTCTAATTATAGGAAAAAGTGTATTTAGAAGGAGGTAAACAAGTTTCCAAAGATGATGTCTACTATATTGGGTAATATGAGTGGAAAGGTGACTATAGGGGTGTTACTTTACGTCTACAGGGCTCTAATTATATGAAAAAGTGTATTTAGAAGTAGGTAAACAGAGTGACTATAGGGGTGTTACTTCACATCTAGAGGGCTCTAATTATATGAAAAAGTGTATTTAGAAGGAGGTAAACGAGGCGACTATAGGGGTGTTACTTCACGTCTAGAGGGCTCTAATGATATGAAAGAGTGTATTTAGAAGGAGGTAAACAAGGCGACTATAGGGGTGTTACTTCACGTCTAGAGGGCTCTAATGATATGAAAGAGTGTATTTAGAAGGAGGTAAACAAGGCGACTATAGGGGTGTTACTTCACGTCTAGAGGGCTCTAATGATATGAAAGAGTGTATTTAGAAGGAGGTAAACAAGGCGACTATAGGGGTGTTACTTCACATCTAGAGGGCTCTAATGATATGAAAGAGTGTATTTAGAAGGAGGTAAACAAGGCGACTATAGGGGTGTTACTTCACATCTAGAGGGCTCTAATGATATGAAAGAGTGTATTTAGAAGGAGGTAAACGAGGCGACTATAGGGGTGTTACTTTGGGCTGTAATCCCGTTGAAAGGCGTATTTAAAAAGGAGGAAACTGATCATTTTGCAGGGTCTGGAAGCAAGTGAGCGCCATCAAGGAGGGGGTAGTGTCGTTTGACGATGAGGCACAGGAGAGGGGCCAACATGGTGAAAGGACAAAGACATGCAAGAAGAAGAAGATGTTGGCATCATCCACATGGATTTCATGGATGTACAAAGTGAAAGTATGCTGCAGGCCTGCTGGCGTGCACTTTGCCTGGCCTTTAGTGCGTCAGGAAGACTCATGCGAGAACGTGAGAAGCAGCCTCTGTTTCATCTGACAATCGAGATAAAAGTGCCAGGAGCATTCCCACTCCTTCCCATCCTCCATACCTGGATGGAGCGCCTGGAATTTCCAGAGATGAGCAGTAAATTGTGCGGCCCGAGCGGCGCTGTCGTCTTCCTCCTCCTTGAATATCTCCACTCGGGGAGAGGAAGACACGAGAGCTATGCTGACTTCTGAAAAGCACATCCATCACCTTCTTCTAAGGAGGGTGCGTGTGTAAATATTGATGAATGAGTGCGGCTACTTCCCACATGAAATAAAAAGGCGGCTATGAAATACGTGCTTGACCTTCTTTTCAACGCCGGCTCAAGTCCCTGAAGGCAAACGTGCAGGAGGATTGATCTGACGTTGCCATGTGATCAACAATGACACAAACGTTCGTGGAACGAGGATTCACACCTTTGACTTATCATGACCACTTCAAGGGGGTCTAGACTTTACTCCCTTCTGACCTAGAACTGGAGTACCAATGTAGTATTCTTCTGTTACATAATTATATCATTATTATTATTATTATCTGTATTTGATTTATTTGATTTATTATTTGATTCATTATTATTTTCGGAGGGGGGTGAGGCCATTGTAAATTTTACTTGAATACAAATACTTTTCCGGCCAACACAAACACAAATACAATAATCTATATATAATAATCTATAATCTATATAAATAATCTATATATGAATCTCCACACATGTACTGGATGGATATTGTGTTGTTCAAGGTATCTTACCTCCATTTGATATTTGATTCCCCTGTAGACCTTTACAGGAGGTGTACTTTGTACACACCAAGTGTAACCCTAACTCTTTCTTTATTTTCCTCATCCAATGTCCAATATTATACATAAATTATTGTATTCAAACTAAAAATAGAGGAAAAGTTTCACTTTTGTCGATTAAAACCATCACTATCATCACGAACATCACCATCCCAAAGAGTTTGGTCGCCATGATGGGGAACAGAATCCAGAAACGATGTATTGAAACACGTCCTCATCACACTGCTCAGCTATGAATTATGAATTGCTCTGATAGACCCCCCCCCCCCCCACTGCCCATCTCCACAATTTTAGCCATCAACGTCTGGCCAACCCGACATCAATTCAATCAATTCAGAAGCAATCAGGCATTACAGACATTTTCTCCAAGTGTGAGCGTACTAAATAATATTTTGGCATCCTGGATGATTGGGGCATGTCCTGTCGTGTTGGAGCGTGTGTGTGTGTGTGTGTGTGTGTGTGTGTGTGTGTGTGTGTGTGTGTGTGTGTGTGTGTGTGTGTGTGCTTCAGTCCCGATGATCTCAATACAAGGATCAATACAAGGATCAATACAAGGATCAATACAAGGATCAATACAAGGATCAATAATTAGATAGATACAAAGTTGTGGCAGGCTTTGGGTTTTGTTGTGCCGTTGAGTTTGACACCATTCCACAAACATGGCCGACACGCTGCAACATGTGCAGCAAGGCACGCCACAAACATGGCCTTTGATGGCACATGTAGAAGATTATGAAAATATGATTCATGTGTCATTTTCCTTGATGAGCTCTGTCCTCTGACCTGCAGTGTGTGCACGCGTGTGTGTGTGTGTGTGTGTGCATGTGTGTGTGTGTGTGAGTGCGTGTGTGTGAGTGTACATGTGTTTATACTCAGCTTCATGGGCTTGGTCTGCTTCCACGGACCAGGCAGGTCCACAGGGCATCAGGAGGAGGAGGAGCAGCTTCATCATTCTGTGTTTTGTTTCTCCCTGACAGTTTGGTGCTTTTTTGTTTTTTTGTCCTTTCAGGACCTGTGAAGCGAGACTACGAACGCACCCGCTGCTCCCCTTGGCCACCTCGCTCGCCAAGCTGCCGTGACGTGCAGGACGCTGACTTTGTCTGGGCTGTTTGTCCAAAAATGCTTTCAATATGTATTTTTGGGAACGTAATGTTTGCACAATAAATCTTGGGTGTCAGCGGAGCACAAAGGATCTGCAGGTCGAAACCTGGGCGGATCCCGGCCTGCTTTCCACCGTCTATCTGCTCTTCTGCTTCCACGGACGCTTCACAAGCTTCCTTCACGGCCTGCGTATGCGTGCCGTACCCCGAGTGGCCACTACATTAGGAACCCCGGGGGTACATGCTGAGTCATGCTTTTTAAGCCACACTCATCTGATGGGATCTCTTCAAAGTCAATGCCTGACTTGCCCTCCGTGTTGAAGGCAGGAAGGAGGGGGCGGGTGGGGGTGCCAAGTGAGGGAAAACCGGGCAAGAAACGAGGAAGCAGCAAATAAAAGATCCTCTCTGGAAGAGACCTGTCACTCTGGTCTATGCCCTCCAGTCACAGCCCACGCTGGAAAGTAAAACAATACGTAGGGTTAGGGTTAGGGTTAGGGTTAGGGTTAGGGTTAGGGTTAGGGTTAGGGTTAGGGTTAGGGTTAGGGTTAGGGTTAGGGTTAGGGTTAGGGTTAGGGTTAGGGTTAGGGTTAGGGTTAGGGTTAGGGTTAGGGTCCATTTGGCCTCTCACACGTGTGACGCCATCACCGTTGTGTCGATGGATGGATGGATGGATGGATGGATGGATGATGGATGGATGGATGGATGATGGATGGATGGATGATGGATGGATGGATGGATGATGGATGGATGGATGGATGGATGGATGGATGGATGATGGATGGATGGATGGATGCATGGATGATGGATGGATGGATGGATGGATGATGGAGAGATGGATTCATGGATGGATGATAGATAGATGACTAGATGGATGGATGATGATGGATAGATGAAGAGATGGATGGATGGATGATAGATGGATGGATGGATGAAGAGATGGATGCATGGATGGATGGATGGATAGATAGATGGGTGGATGGATGGATGGATGGATGGATGGATGGATGGATGGATGGATGGATGGATGCATGGATGATGGATGGATGGATGGATGGATGATGGAGAGATGGATTCATGGATGGATGATAGATAGATGACTAGATGGATGGATGATGATGGATAGATGAAGAGATGGATGGATGGATGATAGATGGATGGATGGATGAAGAGATGGATGGATGGATGGATAGATGATAGATGGGTGGATGGATGGATGGATAGATGGATGATGGAGAGATGGATTCATGGATGATAGATGACTAGATGGATGGATGGATGATGATAGATGGATGGATGATAGATGGATGGATGGATGAAGAGATGGATGGATGGATGATAGATGGATGGATGGATGGATGAAGAGCTGGATGAAGACATGGATTTATGGATGATGATGAATTGATGGATGAATGAAGAGATGGATGATAGATGATGGATGGATGGATGGATGGATGATAGATGATGGATGGATGGATGGATGAAGAGATGGATGATAGATGATGGATGGATGGATGGATGGATGATAGATGATGGATGGATGGATGAATGAAGAGATGGATGATAGATGATGGATGGATGGATGGATGGATGGATGGATGGATGATAGATGGATGGATGGATGGATGAAGAGCTGGATGAAGACATGGATTTATGGATGATGATGAATTGATGGATGAATGAAGAGATGGATGATAGATGATGGATGGATGGATGGATGGATGATAGATGATGGATGGATGGATGGATGAAGAGATGGATGATAGATGATGGATGGATGGATGGATGGATGATAGATGATGGATGGATGGATGAATGAAGAGATGGATGATAGATGATGGATGGATGGATGGATGGATGGATGAATGGATGAATGGATGAAGAGATGGATGCATGGATGGATGATCGATGAAGAAATGGATTTATGGATTGATGATGGATTGATGGATTCATGGATGGATGGATGATGGTTGGAAAGATGGATTCATGGATGGATGATAGATGGATGGATGATAGATGGATGGATGATAGATGGATGGATGATAGATGGATGGATGATAGATGGATGGGTGGATGGATACTCACCCCCCCCCCCATAGAAAAGTCAATTTAGGAAGATTCCTAAAGGAATATTATTCCATAATGCAGCTTTCCTTCAATTGCCTTAGCAATAACAAATGAAAACAGCAAGACTTTTTATCTTGGATCAGGACAAAAGTCATCAAAGTCATCAAAGTCATCAAAGTCATCAAAGTCATCAAAGTCATCAAAGTCATCAAAGTGACAATTCCATTCCTGTTTGAAAGCAGTCATTAAAATGGGTACATATTCATCGTTATATCACAGCAAATATGATTGCATTACAATACTGGAACTATTGGTTACAAATCCCACACTTTCTCAATGTTTCATGTAAGCAGCAATTCGTCCTACTCTGTTTCACGGTCCTTGAACGCACCACAGAGTTGTCCCATGCACAGATGGATACGTGGACGCATTTCTAACCTTTTTTTTCTTTGACCTCACGTTTGCTGGCCAAATGTTGATAGAAAGTAGATGGAATGCATCAAAAGTGCATATCTGTGCTGCACAAGCTCTCCGAAAGAGAAGTCCATCAAGTCGGATGGCGGCTCTGCATTCATGCTGATGTTGCTGCCATACACCGTAAATAAGATGCACCAGATGGCTGTCATATACGCCCATGTTTAGCTGAGCTCTGGGAAATCTTTCCCTGGCTAGCCACAGCCCGGTCAGCACACCGACAGCCCCAAAAAGCAACTGGACCTCCGCGGAGACACGGCCTGCCCGCTGTGCCAAGCCAGCCCCGAATAAGACGACAAGTCCGGCTGCACTGCCGCGTCAAACGGCCACAGGACATCCACACGGCTCGGTCTTGTCGCGGGACCGCCTGCCAGGGCTTTGACGCCGACGGTGCCGATCCAACACTCCTTCCTTCCTCCATTTCTCATCAACGCCTCGTCCTTCCCGGGCCTCCGTCCTCCTACGGTGGGGGCCGAGGCTCAAACGGGAGGCGCACGTCAATCACCAGTCCGGCAAAGGAGGACCGTTCAAGGGAACTTCCGTTCACGCCTCGTTAACGCATTAACTCATAAAATACCTTCTATCTACTTATTTATACATATATCTTATCAAAAGTTTTCAATATACGTAGGTATTTGTATATATGTTATATTACATAGTATATATATGTTTATAAATATAAGAGCTTGTATATATATAAATATGTATATATAAATATGTTGTAATAAATGATATGAATGATACATATATACGTATGTTAGTCCTATAAGAGCTTGTATATATGTATGCATGTATAAATATGTTGTAATAAATGATATGAAAGATACATATATACGTATGTTAGTCCTATAAGAGCTTGTATATATGTATGCATGTATAAATATGTTGTAATAAATGATATGAATGATACATATCTACGTATGTTAGTCCTATATAAGAGCTTGTATATATGTATGCATGTATAAATATGTTGTAATAAATGATATGAATGATACATATATACGTATGTTATAATGTAAGACGTGTGTTCTAATAGGTCGTACTGTATATACAGTATGTATTGATGAGCATAGTCATACTGTATGAGAAGTGCTATGTACGTATAGACGATGTGACTTTTGTCAGAGGTGAAAAGAATATTAATATCTACTTCACTTTTTGCTCTTGCTGTTTTTTTCATTGTCCTTCTTCAATCATCTTTGTCAACATTCTTCTGCTCATTTTACCACTTGATATTGGGACTTATTATTATACCTTTATTATACCTATTATTTAGGACTTATTATTAATACCTACTATTTATATAATTATTATTATTATTATTATTATTATTATTATTATTATTATTATTATTATTATTATTATTATTATTATTATGCCTTCATTTTTTATTATACCTATATACTTATTATTTAGGACTTATTATACATTTATTATACCTATTATTGAGCCTTATTATTATACCTTTGTTATGTCTATTATTTAGGACTTATTATTATTATAGCTATTATTTAGGACTTATTAGTATACCTTTACCTTTATTATACCTATTATTTAGGACTTATTATTATTATAGCTATTATTTAGGACATATACCTTTACATGTATTATACCTATTATTTAAGACTTATTATTATTTTAGCTATTATTTAGGACTTATTAGTATACCTTTACCTTTATTATAGCTATTATTAGGACTTATTAGTATACCTTTACCTTTATTATAGCTATTATTTAGGACTTATTATTATTATAGCTATTATTTAGGACATATTGGTATACCTTCACTTTTATTATAGCTATTATTTAGGAGTTATTATTATTATACCTACTATTTAGGACTTATTAGTATACATTTACCTTTCTTATAGCTATTATTAGGACTTATTAGTATATCTTTACCTTTATTATACCTATTATTTAGGACTTATTATTATTATAGCTATTATTTAGGACTTATTAGTATACCTTTACCTTTATTATAGCTATTATTAGGACTTATTAGTACATCTTTACCTTTATTATACCTATTATTTAGGACTTATTATTATTATAGCTATTATTTAGGACTTATTAG
This sequence comes from Doryrhamphus excisus, assembly GCF_030265055.1. NCBI lineage: Eukaryota > Metazoa > Chordata > Actinopteri > Syngnathiformes > Syngnathidae > Doryrhamphus > Doryrhamphus excisus. The sequence continues at coordinate 21,302,859 of NC_080476.1, forward strand.
TATACCTTTACCTTTATTATACCTATTATTAGGACTTATTAGTACATCTTTACCTTTATTATACCTATTATTTAGGACTTATTATTATTATAGCTATTATTGAGGACATATTAGTATACCTTTACCTTTATTATACCTATTATTTAGGACTTATTATTATTATAGCTATTATTTAGGACTTAATTGTATACCTTTACCTTTATTATAGCTATTATTATTATATATTATTATACTAATACTTATTAGTATTACTTATTAGTATATCTTTACCTTTGTTATAGTTATTATTTAGGACTTCATTGTATACCTTTACCTTTATTATAGCTATTATTATTATTATATATTTTTATACTAATACTTATTAGTATATATTTACCTTTGTTATAGCTATTATTTAGGACTTAATTGTATATACTTTTACTTTTATTATAGCTATTATTATTATATATTATTATACTAATACTTATTAGTATTACTTATTAGTATATCTTTACCTTTGTTATAGTTATTATTTAGGACTTCATTGTATACCTTTACCTTTATTATAGCTATTATTATTATATATTATTATACTAATACTTATTAGTATATCTTTACCTTTGTTATAGTTATTATTTAGGACTTGATTGTATACCTTTACCTTTATTATAGCTATTATTAGGACTTCTGACTTATTATGCCTATTACGCTTTGCTTTCGCCCACCTTCCACAGGCGGCCTTTCATGGCGTTTATTTTCCGGGTGCTGCATGTTTGCGTTGGCGTTGCCCTTTAACCCGCCGGTGGCGGACGGAAAGGCTTCTTAAGCCATCCGTCACACGGAACGTGGGACGCGGGAGTGCGCGGAGGGAGGCCGGCTCGTAACGCTCACTCCATCCATCAAGGCCTGCTGTAAATCCCCCATTATTCCTCCCCGGAGACGGACGTAGATGTAATGGGGTGTCCATATGAAGACGTTCATCTAGCACACCGGAAGAGCCTCCCGTTAGCGTCAGGCCTCGAGCGCAATTACGCAAAACCTCAGCACGTTTGTTGAATGTGTGTCACCAAAATAAAACGATGGCCTCCAAGCGGCCGGTGGCGCTTTTCGTCCCGGCCGCCGCCATCAAGGCCTTCGGGGGACACTTTCCGGTCTGACTGCATGGGTCTCGGGTCTCACAGGAGGACTGGCGCCGGGGACGATCAAGCCACGCGCACGCACACCGGCTTGTCTGGCGCAGTGAAGGGCCAGTGGGGCATTCACGGGCACGCCCACGAAATGCAACAACCTTTGGAAGAGTTGCAAAAACGATGCGTTCAATGACTGCTTGATGAAGCGGTCAAAAGTGTGAGAAAATGAAATAGAATAAAGCAGGGGTGCTCACACTTTTTCAGCATGCGAGCTACTTTTAAAATGACCGAGTCAAAATGATCTACCCACTACAAACATGCAAAACATCTATTTATTTTCAAATGTATTGAGGATTATTTGTACGTACAATGTATGTTGATGTACCTTACATAACCAAATGAGCCAATATTGCAAAACACACATAATTAACTATTAACATTTTTTGTAATTACCTGAGTTTACTTTGATGACTTGCACTGAATTGAACCAGCCAGGGATGCATAGTCCGGACAGTAGCTGCTGATAGCCATGTTAGCCAGGCTAGCCAGGTTAGCCAGGTTAGCCAGGCAAACGCACTTCGAAAAAGACCTTGTGAAAAAAAAGTCCACCTCCCATTCCGTACGGAAGTGATATGTTTTTGCCTTTTTACTTGGTCCAGCTCCTTCACTCATTTTAGTGACCATAAACTTTAGCGAGGGCTTAAAATCTGACGCAATTCGCCGACTAGCTTAGCACTTTGCATCGTTGTTTACGCATGAGCGGTGACCTAAAGGTCAAAATTCAGTTGTCATCTGACTGGTTGTCCTGTATGTCAATCAAGTAACGGGGATGGATGATAGGCTGACATCGTAAGTTCTGCTGCACTTAGAGACGTTGTTTGATTTGATTGGTCGCCCGAAGGGCAACATTCAGTTGTCATCTGAATGGCTGCCCTGTATGTCAATCAAGTGACGGCATTGATGCCAGGATGATATTTTTTTAATGTCACGCCGCGATCGACCAGCGATCGACCAGTACCACCTCCGCGATCGACCCCTGGAATAAAGTGTCTGTCCTCAAAAGGGAAGATCGTTCATTGAAGTGATGCATTCAGGGACCGGTCAATAAAATTGGAAATAGTAGCCCCTTTTAAATGTTCAAATGCACTGCACGTGGGAAAAAGGGTTAGGGTTCAAGGACGACTGACTTTGGTGCCGTCTGGTGTTGCCGCACGCAGAATTTAAGAACTGCCCCTGGTCCGAGAAGGAGACCGGAAGTGAAAAGCAGTCCCGTGCCGGTGGCCTGTCCTCGTGCATGTGCTGCATTCACTGTCTGCTGACACCAGACGTGCAGGAATCAACTTGCGAATGCGCATCGAGGGCGCTTGACACCAGCAGGCAGATGAAGAAATCCTAATCCTAATCCTAATCCTCATATCCTAGAAATGACACGCACGTGCCAGTGGGAATAAATGAGTTCCCGCGTGTTTGCTGCACGGAGTCTCGCGGCCTCCACGGAGTGTTGCGTTCACTGACATGTCAACTCCCAGTGGTCACTTCCTCACCCGACGCGATGCTTTCAAGGACTGCAAAGCCACGGCAGTTCGATGACACTTGGGTACAGCGGCCGCGAACGCACCATGAATGCACCTGACAAAAGCAGCCGGTTCGCGCGCGTGCACGTGGGGGCACGCGGAATGCTTTGTGTGAGCCTAATCCTCATCTGATGTTTCTTTTCAATGAAAGGAGCAAACAGTAACCCGGCAGGTCCGTTCGGTTGGCAAATGTTTGCTCGGTGCACGTGCGTGCGTGCGTGCGTGCGTGCGTGCGTGCGTCCACCAGCATTGCTCCGCACCTACTGTATTTGCTCAACGCGCCTGCGCACGCGCACGCGCATGCTTGCAGTGTTTTTGTTTGCTTCCAAACTAATCCGAGTTGCCGACGTGCGCGGGCGCGTGCACGCCGATGAACTGCACACGTCGAGTCTGCTGACGTCACGCGGTCTGGCTTTGCCGAGTGGGTGCTTTCTTTTTAAGGGCGGGTTCAAGTGGGCGTGTTCTTTTTGGGGGGGGCCGGGGGGGCCGGTCTCCGCGCTTCATGCCCACCGCCGTGGCTGCAAGGAGCCGCCGAGACGAGCGAGACCGACTATTTTTTCTCGCTCTCTCTCCGAGGACGTCGGTCCTTCCGCTCCCCGCGTGCAGGCTCGGCGTGACCTCCATCTTGCCGCATGCATCTCGGGATTGACTTGTGCTCTCCTCCTCTTCTCCGCGCATCCCTCCTGTGCTCCTCTTCTCCCCCTCAAGGCGTCATGAATTTGGAGCGGGTCTCCGAGGCTCCCCCGCGTCGCGACGCGCAGGTCCCGGCCTTCCACGTGCAGCCCAGGAGCGCCACCGCGTCCGGCGTCGGCCCGTCCGCCAGGACTTTGGACAACTCCAGCAGCGAGTCTTCGGACGCCGAGCTGGCAGGTAAAGAGGGGGGGGGGGGCTTCTCGTCCTTCTCGCGGACGCCTTTCCTCTCCCCAAAACGCCGGATTTGATTTTTTGTTTTGTTTTGTTTTTGCGGGACTTTCACGGCAGCAAACATTCCGGTGGGCGGAAAAAAGACAAACTAGAAACAATAAAAAAATACAATTCGGAGGGGCCTCGTCTTCCGTGGAGAAGATCCTTCAGGAGGAACTTTGTTGGCGTCCACAAAGCAGTTAGATAAGACGTGTCGTAAAAGGAGTGTACTAGCCGGCTGCTTTCTTCTGTGTAATACTGCCTTGTCTATAGAGTACTCCTCTCCCCACGGTGTAATACTGCCATGTGTAGTACTCCTCTCCCCACGGTGTAATACTGCCATGTGTAGTACTCCTCTCCCCACTGTGTAATACTGCCATGTGTAGTACTCCTCTCCCCACTGTGTAATACTGCCATGTGTAGTACTCCTCTCCCCACGGTGTAATACTGCCATGTGTAGTACTCCTCTCCCAGTACTCCGTGTGTGCTGACCTTGCGTGACGTGCCGCCCCGCAGAGAAAGAGCGAGCCGAGCACCGCAGGAGCGACGAGGCGAGCGCCGACGACCCCAAGAAGAAGAAGCAGCGCCGGCAGAGGACTCACTTCACCAGCCAGCAGCTGCAGGAGCTGGAGGCCACCTTCCAGAGGAACCGCTACCCGGACATGAGCACCCGGGAGGAGATCGCCGTCTGGACCAACCTGACCGAGGCCAGGGTCCGGGTGAGCCGCCGCCAATATTCCCGCTCAAGTCCACTCTGCACGCACACACGCACGCACGCACGCGTCTATCATGTAGTATCTCACATGCCATACAGTATATATTTCACTTGGAATATACATAGTATATCTACACACAGTATATATACAGTATATATAGTACAGTACACCGATATAGGAAAGGAATCACCAAGCTTGGCCACTTTACCAGGCCTGTTCAAGTACTTCTCGCTACTGCAAAACACATGGCCACTGTGTTCACCGTGTACTTTATTATATCATACGGGATGTACTGCAGTGCAATGTAGTTTTTGTGTAGTAATATTGGTTTTACATGTACTATTTATAGTGTGGTAATATTGATTTTAAATGTAGTATTTACAGATGTAGTGTTTATTTATTTATATTGTTTTTTACATGTACTATTTATAGTGTAGTAATATTGGTTTTAAATGTAGTATTTATAGTGTAGTAATATTGGTTTTAAATGTAGTATTTATAGTGTAGTAATATTGGTTTCAAATGTAGTATTTATAGTGTAGTAATATTGGTTTTAAATGTAGTATTTATAGTGTGGTAATATTGGTTTTAAATGTAGTATTTATAGTGTGGTAATATTGGTTTTACATGAACTATTTATAGTGTGGTAATATTGATTTTAAATGTAGTATTTACAGATGTAGTGTTTATTTATTTATATTGTTTTTTACATGTACTATTTATAGTGTAGTAATATTGGTTTTAAATGTAGTATTTATAGTGTAGTAATATTAGTTTTAAATGTAGTATTTATAGTGTAGTAATATTGGTTTTTACATGAAGTATTTATGGTGTAGTAATGTTGGTTTTACATGAATTATATATAGTGTAGTAATATTGGTTTTACATGTATTTACGGCAGGATGTAGCGTAGTAATATTGCTTTTAAATGTAGTATTTATAGTGTCGTAATATTGGTTTTACATGAAGTATTTCTAGTATAGTAATATTGTTTTTAAATGTATTTACAGTAGGATGTAGTGTAGTAATATTGTTTTTAAATGTAGTATTTACGGTAGGAGGCAGTACTACGTTAAGACGTTAAGTTGGTTAATACTTTGTGAGCACGTGACGATTGGGCAAGATAAGCTATTTCGATAAGGATGATGAATGATACAGGAAGTCTTATGAAGTATCATGAAGTGTCATGAAGTATCATGAAGTATCATGAAGTATCATGAAGTATCATGAAGTATCTGTTGTGTATGTAATATGTAATCATAAAGAAACCCTTGCAATTGCTGAGCTGTGCGCGTGAACGGGTGAGCGCGTGCAGGCGTGGGAATGTTGAGGAATATTTGTGCTCGTGCAAGACGGAATGGAAAGGAAGAGTATGTTCTCCTCATCGGATGTGAAATAGGAGCTGTCAATCACACGCCGACCTTATCAGCCAACATGTCAATCATAAATCATTACCCTCAATAGATGTCATGTATTGATCCCTACTGCCGATACTACAGTAACATACTGTAGTACATGAGCTGCAATAATAATAATAATACATGTAGTACGTATGTACATGTAGTAATAATAAGTACATGCAATCAGAGAGGAATAAAATACGTGATAAGTGTTATCACAAAGTAAATGGAATATATGAATACATAGTACACGAGTTACAGTACCAAATTACATGTACTCATGCACTGTAAATATAGGAATGAAATACATGAAACGTATTCATAATATACATGATTTATTCATAAAGTAGATGGAATATAAGAACGAATAGTACACGTAGTAATATGGAATATAAGAATAAAAAGTACACGTAGTAAAATGGAATATAAGAATAAATAGTACAATCAGTAATAGTAGATGGACTATAAGAATATATAGGAGATGTAGTAATATGGAATATATTCCATAGTGTAATATTTATTCTTCTATAGAAGAATAAATAGTACACGTATTAATAGTAGATGAATACAATAATAAATAGTACATGTAGTAATATGGAATATAAGAATAAATAGTACACGTAGTAATATGGAATATAAGAATAAATACTACATTCAGTAATAGTAGATGGACTATAAGAATAAATAGTAGATGTAGTAATATTGAATATATTCCATAGTGTAGAATAAATAGAATACTATTAATACGTGTACTATTTATTCTTCAGTACACGTATTAATAGTAGATGGAATACAAGAATAAATAGTACATGGAGTAATATGGAATACAATAATAAATCGTACATGTAGTAATATGGAATATAAGAATAAATAGTACACGTAGTAATATGGACTATAAGAATAAATAGTACATGTAGTAATATGGAATAGAAGAATAAATAGTACACGTATTAATAGTAGATGGAATACAAGAATAAATCGTACATGTAGTAATATGAAATATAAGAAGAAATAGTACACGTGTTAATAGTAGATGAATACAAGAATAAATAGTACACGTAGTAATAGTAGATGGAATACAAGAATAAATAGTACATGTAGTAATATGGAATATAAGTATAAATAGTACATGTAGTAATAGTAGATGGAATATGAGAATAAATAATACACGTAGTAATATGGAATATAAGAATAAATAGTACATGTAGTAATATGGAATATAAGAATAAATAGTACATGTAGTAATATGAATATAAGAATAAATAGTACACGTAGTAATATGGAATATAAGTATAAATATCACATGTAGTAATAGTAGATGGGATATAAGAATAAATAATACACATAGTAATATGGAATATAAGTATAAATAGTACATGTAGTAATAGTAGATGGGATATAAGAATAAATAATACACATAGTAATATGGAATATAAGAATAAATAGTACATGTAGTAATATGAAATATAAGTATAAATAGTACATATAGTAATAGTAGATGGAATATCAGAATAAATATTGCATGTATTAATATGGAATATAAGTATAAATAGTACATATAGTAATAGTAGATGGAATATAAGAATAAATATTGCATGTATTGATATGGAATATAAGTATAAATAGTACACGTAGTAATATGGAATGTAAGAATAAATAGTACACGTAGAAATATGGAATATAAGAATAAATAGTACATGTAGTAATATGGAATATAAGAAAAAAATAGTACACAAACTAATATAGAATATAAGAATAAATAATACACGTATTATTGGTAGATGGAATACACAAATACATAGTACACGTAGTAATATGGAATATAAGAATAAATAGTACATGTAGTAATATGGAATATAAGAATAAATAGTACATGTAGTAATATGGAATATAAGAATAAATAGTACACGTATTAATAGCAGATGGAATATAATAATAAATAGTACACGTATTAATAGCAGATGGAATATAATAATAAATAGTACATGCAGTAATATGGAATATAAGAATAAATAGTACACGTATTAATAGTAGATGGAATACAAGAATAAATAGTACATGTAGTAATATGGAATATAAGAATAAATAGTACATGTAGTAATATAGAATATAAGTATAAATAGTACATGTAGTAGTAGTAGCAGCTGGAATACAAGAATAAATAGTACAAGTAGTAATATGGAATATAAGAATAAATAGTACAAGTAGTAATATGGAATATAAGAATACATAGTACACGTAATAACAGTAGATGGAATATAAGAATAAATAGTACACGTAGTAATATAAGAATAAATAGTACACGTAATAATATGGACTATGAGAACACATGGTACACGTAGTAATATGGAATACGAGAACACATGGTACACGTAGTAATATGGAATACGAGAACACATAGTACACGTAGTAAGAGTAGATGGAATATAAGAATAAACGGTACATGGTGTCCATGTAGTAATAATAGTAGATAATAATAATAATAATAAAAAAGTATTATGTCAGTATGCCAGCAGTATGTCGATGACGAAGTGCGAGTAGTAAGGTGAGTTGTGCGTGTGCGTGTGCGTGTGCGCGTGCAGGTGTGGTTCAAGAACCGGCGGGCCAAGTGGAGGAAGCGGGAGCGGAACCAGCAGATGGACCTGTGCAAGAACGGCTACCTGCCGCAGTTCAGCGGGCTGATGCAGCCCTACGAGGACGTGTACCCGGCCTACCCCTACAACAACTGGACCAACAAGGGCCTGGGCCCGGCGCCGCTGGCCGCCAAGAACTTCCCCTTCTTCAACTCCATGGCTCCGCTGGCGTCCTCCCAGTCGGTGTCCGTGTTCTCCTCGTCGCCCGGCTCCATCTCGTCCATGAGCGTGGCGTCCGGCATGGCCCACTCGGCGGTGCCGGCCATGGCGGCCCCGGGCCTCAACAACATCGGCAACCTGAACGGCATCGGGAGCTCCGGCATCAACTCGCCCATGTCGTCGCCGGCCTGTCCCTACGGGCCCCCGGGCTCTCCGTACGGCGTCTACCGGGACGCTTGCAACCCGGGCCTGGCCACCCTCAGACTCAAGTCCAAGCAGCACCCGGCCTTCGGCTACGGCGGCCTGCAGGGTCCGGGATCCGGCCTCAACGCTTGCCAGTACAACAGCTGACCCCCCGCGCAGCCGGATCGCGTCTGAGCGGGACTGGACCCCCCCCCCCCCCCCGGGTTCGGGTCTTCTTCTTTTTCTCTCTGAAGACAATGCGGAGGATTATGTTGCAATGTTTGGATCGTGCGGGTTTTCACGGGACTGAGGCCTCCTGGGACCCACGTGTAAATATTCAACCGACCCCTGGCGGCGTGTGGGCGCGCACGCGCGTACATGTCCTCGTCAGGAGCTGTTCTAGTGTACATACTGTAATCTATCATCTATACTGCTATACTGCTATACATCTATACTGCTATACTTCCATACTGCTATACTACTTCCATACTGCTATACTACTTCCATACTGCTATACTACTTCCATACTGCTATACTACTTCCATACTGCTATACTTCCATACTGCTATACTTCCATCCTGCTATACTTCCATACTGCTATACTTCCATACTGCTATACTTCCATACTGCTATACTTCCATACTGCTATACTTCCATACTGCTATACTTCCATACTGCTATACTTCCATACTGCTATACTTCCATACTGCTATACTTCCATACTGCTATACTTCCATACTGCTATACTTCCATACTGCTATACTTGCATACTGCTATACTTGCATACTGCTATACTTGCATACTGCTATACTTCCATACTGCTATACTTCCATACTGCTATACTTCCATACTGCTATACTTGCATACTGCTATACTTCCATACTGCTATACTTCCATACTGCTATACTTCCATCCTGCTATACTTGCATACTGCTATACTTCCATACTGCTATACTTCCATACTGCTATACTTCCATACTGCTATACTTGCATACTGCTATACTTGCATACTGCTATACTTGCATACTGCTATACTTGCATACTGCTATACTTCCATACTGCTATACTTGCATACTGCTATACTTCCATACTGCTATACTTCCATACTGCTATACTTGCATACTGCTATACTTCCATCCTGCTATACTTGCATACTGCTATACTTCCATACTTCCAAAGATGGTGTATTTGTTTTGGTTTGTTTTCCGGATTCCAACCCTGCACGTTACTATTTGACTATTTGACTATTTGACTATTTGAGTATTTGAGTATTTGAGTATTTGAGTATTTGAGTATTTGTATTAAAAAAAAACCAACAAACGAAAGAAAGAAAAAAGTTTGTTGTTATGTTTTGCTTGAATAAAGAGTGTTGCCCCCCAGCTAATAAATATACTGGACATACTCCCCCCCCCCTGCTCTCAGCTTTGTAGGGAGGTGGGTTGTGTGGGAGGGGCGAGGACACCAAGTGTGGAGGAATAAAATCATTCTGGAAGAGGATGCATCCTTCCTGCACCCTGCATCCTGCATCCTAAGACACCCCCCTTTTGGGTCTCCGGCTTTCCATTTGGCTTCACAACAGGACGTCTCCTTGCTTTGGGGGGGGCGGGGGGGGGGGGCAAGTTACTGTTCATTCCTTCCCCAACAGATCCATCATTATTCACAATGGTGCTGGTCATTCCCTTTCTTTCCTGACAAAGGCCATACTTTCACTGGTCTGAAAAGCAGAAGGAAGAAGCACATCTTATTTTGTCCTAGCTAGCTAGGGCTGGGCCATATATGGATATTTATATATTTGTATATATGGATATTTCTTTGAAGCAGGATATGAAAAACAAGCATATGGTTCATATGGACATAGACTGGATTTGATGGGACGTCTCATGTTTCAAGATGGCGGCAGCTGGGGGGGGGGGGCAGCTCCTGTCTTCTGTGGGCTTTTTAGTCTTTAATAGATGATTGATTTGGCGCTAACCCTGCTAAAGAGGCTAGCGTGACAACATTAGATTTCACTATATTTATATTTCTTTAAAGATAATATTTATTTGATCCCAGCTGATAAGAGCTTCTACATCTTTGGTCTTTCTATACTCCTTTCCTACTTGGAATATACTCCTTTCCTACTTGGAATATACTCCTTTCCTACTTGGAATATACTCCTTTCCTACTTGGAATATACTCCTTTCCTACTTGGAATATACTCCTTTCCTACTTTGTGGAAAACATATCAGCGTATCTGTGGATGTTCTTGTGGGGTCTTTTGGGACCCTCTTGGGGTCATTTAGGTCGGCCCACCGCCCCCTGGGAGGGTTCACCACTGTTCCATGTTTTGGCCATTTGTGGATCATGGCTCTCACTGTGGTTGGCTGGAGTCCCACGCTGATAGAGCTCCATTCATCTCACCTAAGTTGTGGTTTAAGAGGAGGAGCAATCGCTTTTCACGCTTGTTTCCTTCCTTCATCATCACAAGTTTCATTTCCAAAGGGTCATGTCATGGATTAATATCGACTTCTTGTATATATTATATATGATTTCTTTCATCATCTGAAACGTTGAAGTGGGACAACCATGCAGAAGAAGAAGACATGGGGTCACTACGGCTACATGTCTCATATTTGGAATCATTTCATCTGGACTCCTTTTCCATGTCTCATAAAAAGAAGGGATTTATTCTCAAGAGGAATGATATTATATATATACATATTCCACATTTGAACATGGAATTGGAACAAGAAAGTAAAAATGAAAACCAAGTTTGTTCATTCATGAAGAAAGTAAACATCAGGCAGGTTGAAGAGTAACTTTGAATATTTATATTGAATATAGTACTTGTATGACAAGGTGCAATACTTTCATGTCGTTGTATGTGATAGTGATGATGATAGTGATACTGATAGTGTATCTGATATGAATAGTGAATCAAGCATATCAAAGGTGTGATATTCATATTCAACATATCAGCATATTGTTATGATTCAAGAGGAAAGGGTGACATAAGATTCCAGGAAGTCAAGGTGAATGGAAGCACTCATCATTCTGACGCTCGGCCCGCGCTGTACGTTGAGGAGCTGATGTCAAGCCAGAAGTGGGGACGAATATTGATGAGAAACGGATTGTTTAACTCCACAGCCCTGGCAGACCCCCCCCCCCCCCCCCCCCACAGCACCAAGGTACTGGTGTCGCTGTGGGCGGAGTACATCGCCGGGCAGAAGAGAAAATGTGATGGAGCGCTGCAGGTATTTTTCATTGTCATTTGTACAGTGGTCCCCTGGCATACAAACGTCCGAACTACGTCCAAACTACGTCCAAACTACGTCCCAACTACCTCCCAACTACCTCCCAACTACCCAGTGGCTTTTACATACCCGTTGGTCAGGAGAATTATGGGAAGGCATAGCTGAGGACAGCTATCTGGGGTCTTGTGTCAAATAGCATTAGCTCTCATTAGCGTTAGCATTGCACTAGCTG
>NC_080476.1:21320000-21437500 GCF_030265055.1 Doryrhamphus excisus
TACTTAAATGTAGAAAGTGTAGTAAAAAGTATTTGTACTTTGTACTCAAGTCAAATGTACTTAAATGTAGAAAGTGTAGTAAAAAGTATTTGTACTTTGTACTCAAGTCAAATGTACTTAAATGTAGAAAGTGTAGTAAAAAGTATTTGTACTTTGTACTCAAGTCAAATGTACTTAAATGTAGAAAGTGTAGTAAATGACCTAACCCCCCCCCCCCATCTACGCCACGGCACGTGTGCAGACGTCCACGTGTGCGGACGTGGCCTGGTGTTTGGACTTGGCATGTGGCCGCTCCCCAATCAGGCGCGGGCCGAGGCAGCCATTACGCCGGGCGTAATTATCATGCGGCGAAATCCCTCGTCACGCTCGGGTCATTTGGGAGCAATTTCCCTCTGCAATCTCAATTAGGGCCAAAACGCTTCCTCCTTAATTCAATCACTGACCGCCATTGTTTACACCTGACACGGCTGGCAGGGGAAATTGCATTCAGCCTTTTCTTCTTCTTCTTCTTACTCCTCCACGGCAATTTTGGGAGACGTCCCGCTCAGAGGAGTCGTAACACGACCTGCGGCCCGACCCCATTGCTTAGCGAGCACGCCGCCTCCCCATCAATTCCCCTAATTGGCATATTCCTGAAACTTGACCTCGCTGCCACCAATTTGCCTTCCCGGCCGTCTGCTTTGTCTCAGCGCCGCCCGTCCGCTCGTCCTGGCAGCTGCTGTCCTCGCTCCACGCCACGGCCGCCACGGCCGCCACGGCCGCCACGGCCGCCCCTGCCGCTTTCCTGCCGCTTTCCTGCCGCTTTCCTGCCGCACCTCACCCCCTCACATGCCGCTTTCCGGCGTGTGTATACAGTATATACCATCCATACATTTTCTATGCAGCTTATCCTCACTAGGGTGGGGGCATGCTGGAGCCTATCCCAGCTGTCTTGGGGGAGAGGCGAGGGCCACCCTGGACTGGTGGCCAGCCAATCCCAGGGCACATATAGACAAACAACCATTCACACTCACATTCATACCTATGGACAATTTGGGGGGGGGGCAATGAAGCTAACATGTTTTTGGAATGGGGGAAGGAAGGGGAGTATATGTATATGTATATAGTATATATATATACATATACGTATATATATATATATTTACAAAGAAAGCTGGGATAGGCTCCAGCACACCCGTGACCCTAGTGAGGATAAGCGGTATAGAATATGTGTATATACGTATAGACGTATACACATACACATACACATGTGTATATATACATATATTATCTATATACATACGTATATACACATATATATATATATATATATATATATACACACACAGACATACACAGACACACACCTGTGACCCGTCAAAGTATAGCTAAAGTATTGTTACTTTAGAAAAACTATTTTTGTTGTTCTTGTGTCCTCTCCTGCCAAAGACTTTCCTCTGGCTTCTGATTGGCTAAGATGCTTTAGTGTTTGGTTAGGCTGCCACCTTGTGGCATGCAGTAGGGATGCAAATATTACCCACTAGGCAGTACTGCTCTCTGGACTTTGGAGCAAACACCCGGGGTTCGAATCTCCACATGTAAGCATCATCGGTATTCGTCAGGAAGGCCATCCGGAATATAAAACGATCAAGACTAAATCACAATGCGGATCTAAAAGACCCGCTCATGACTCGGTCTTCAGGAACAAGTCCAAGGAAAAAGAAGGTTGTACTGCTTCCTGTATTTATCATACATATCCATTGTATACGTATGATAGAAGTACAGGGTGTAGATACCGTATGGATGGTGTATACGTATGATAGAAGTACAGGGTGTAGATACCGTATGGATGGTGTATATGTATGATAGAAGTACAGGGTGTAGATACCGTATGGATGGTGTATACGTATGATAGAAGTACAGGGTGTAGATACCGTATGGATGGTGTATACGTATGATAGAAGTACAGGGTGTAGATACCGTATGGATGGTGTATATGTATGATAGAAGTACAGGGTGTAGATACCGTATGGATGGTGTATACGTATGATAGAAGTACAGGGTGTAGATACCGTATGGATGGTGTATACGTATGATAGAAGTACAGGGTGTAGATACCGTATGGATGGTGTATACGTATGATAGAAGTACAGGGTGTAGATACCGTATGGATGGTGTATACGTATGATAGAAGTACAGGGTGTAGATACCGTATGGATGGTGTATACGTATGATAGAAGTACAGGGTGTAGATACCGTATGGATGGTGTATACGTATGATAGAAGTAGAGGGTGTATGGATGGTAATAAAGTGTGTACTTGGTGTACCTAATGGAAGTGAAAGATGAGAAGGGGGGGGGGTGACTCCCCAAGTACAAACAATTTGGGAGGGGGTCTGAAGGCAAGTGTCCTGCTTTGGAGCTTCTCAGGCGGGCGGCGCCCCCTGGGGGAGGTAACGGGAGTGGCCGGACCCAATGGGCAGCCGAGTGGCGGCACTCGGGGACGAGCTCCAGCCCCTGTTTGGACCCCCGTGTCAACAGGGGTCAAGGATTGGGGTGCTTTGTTCACCCGGCCTGCAGCGAGCGCTGCGGGTCACGTGTTCGGTGTTGCCCCGCCCAGCCAGGCCCCGCCCAATCGGCCAGAGAGCTGTCAAAGTGGGATTATTTGACGTGACATGACGCAGACCCCCGCCTCCAATAATCAGAACCACCCGGCGGCGAGGGGGCATTTGCAGCTATTACGTCGTGATTGTCACACAAGCCGGGATGAGACGCTCCCGCCGCCGCCTGGAACACATGTCTGTTATTTACGGATCGCCTTTCCGCCGCCGCCACGCCGCCCGGAGGGGGCTTAGGAACCCCCGCTCCGCCTGCCAGGAATAAATGCATGCAGACGCACGTGCACGCACCCACAGCCTGGTGACGCACCTCATCACTTGGCTCCGCCCCGACTGGAAGAAGTTAAAGGGCAGCCATGATGATGATGATGATACTTACACAAACAACTACACTAAACATCAACAAGTACACACTTGTACTAACACATAAACACTAAAAACACAACTACACTAGCACCTTTCATATACACTTACACGAGCTACACCATTCAACTATTCAACTATTCAACTATTCAAGGGGCAATACAGTGTCACTCAAGGGGCGATACGGTGTCAATCAAGGGCGATACGGTGTCAATCAAGGGCCTAAAGGTGTCTAAAGGTGATACGGTGTCTAAAGGTGATACGGTGTCTACAGATGATACGATGTTATTAAAGGTGATGTGTGTCATTAAAGGTGATGTGTGTCATTAAAGGTGATGTGTGTCATTAAAGGTGATGTGTGTCATTAAAGGTGATGTGTGTCATTAAAGGCGATGTGTGTCATTAAAGGCGATGCGTGTTATTAAAGGCGATGCGTGTTGAGGTGATGAAGGATCCAACAATGGATCTCAGGATGCCATCTCAGGATATTTGTGCGCTCCAAATAGGATCAATGAAAAAAGTGTTCATCGTTCATAACACCCACCTGCCCACACCATAACCCCCCCCACCCCCACCATGGATCCCTCAGAAGGAGATTCTGAAGTTGGGACAGACTGGGACAATCCGGATCAGATGCCAGGAGGAGGCAGCGAGGGTGCTGAAGCTCCACATGAAAGTCTGAAGCAATCCGATCGTTTGCGGAGGAAAGCATAGCGCTGGAACCGGCGACCGGCGAGACGACCACCTGGCTCATCTCAGCCTAATGCCATCTGACGTGTGGCGGTAAGAGGAGGCCTCAGCGCCGCCGGCAGTCTGCGGGGGAGGTCAGCGCTTCAAAGGCGGGGAAGTGTAAAAAGACCACTGTTGGAGGGGCTAAAACAAGCACAGGGATTAGAGGAAGTCCGCTAAGTGGCCTTGAGAAAAAACAAGAATCCATCAGGATCGGCTGACCTCAACTTCTGCTGTTAGCATTTGACACCAGAAGATAAGACGAGGGTCACGACCTGTCCACACCCCAACCTTCCTGGGCCGACACACGGTGTAGGATCACTAACTAGTCACGTCCATCACTCCATAAAAGGATGTCATACGTACGGCATGCCTACGGAAGGACTGTACCATGCATGGCCGGGGAGGACGCATTTGTGTCGGATACTCTATGCTGCCATGCAGGGCTGTTCTAGGCCCCCCCATTGCCATACACACACACCAGTTTTGCCCCCCCCCCTCCCCCCAATTGCCTGGACAATCTACCTGGACAATCTACCCCCCCCCCAGCACCAATGTATACAATGTACTTTTAAACCTGCAACACACGCACACAGAAAATAATTAGCACCCCAGTTTTCTTCCCACGGGCTTTGCTGCTGTCTTCGTTAGCTTGGTTTTAGACTCCATTAGCTCCAGGCTGTGCCCCCCATGTTTCATGGGACTGGATGTTACATCATCCAGTCCCATGCTGGGGAGGACTACCGTCACCTCTCAAAGGTACAGAGATAAAAACTTCTATCTGCTGTCAAGTACGAGTTAAGAATGGCAATTAAGCCCTAATGTGTGTGTGTGTGTGTGCGTGTGTGTGTGTGTGTGTGCATATGTGTGTGTGTGTGTGCATGTGTGTGTGTGTGTGTGTGCGTGTGTGCGTCGGCTGCTGTCAAGGTGACAAACACACCTGGTTAAAGGTTTTAAAGTGAAACTCTTTAAAGATGGCATCACGCTCCTCCACCTCCATCCAGCCAGCGGCTCTCAACTCCATCACCTGCTGGTCTCGGTCAGCCGGGGACAGCCAATGAGAATCTGATGACTGGGCGCACGCACACACGCACACACACACACACACACACACACACACACACACACACACCTTCAAATGTCAATAATCACAATTTCTTCCCTTTGTATTTTGAATTCATTCATGGAGCCACCCACGGCCTTACAAAGCGGTTGATGGGGGGGCCGAGAAGGGCAAAGCACAAACCAAATTATAGTTAGACCACCTGGACCACCCGGAAGGGGGTCGTACCCCTGTTTTACCCTCATTCAAATATTTCACATACTGCTGTAGTACATCTGTTCCTTGCGTCTGATAATCATGTGACACCTTTTACGGCAAAACACAAAAAGCGTGCTCTACATGGAAGCTTGGACTTCTTCACTTTGAAATGATTGCCCTCATTTTTATTTATTTTTGTATAAGATTAAAATGACTACAGCAGTACTACGGCAGAATATGAAATATTTGAATGAGGGTATAAGGGGTACGACCACCTTCCCGGTATAAACCCCCCTTCCGGGTGGCCCAACTAATCTGTGTTTCTTTTTCTTTTGTATTTTGCTTTCTCTGCTACAAGGATAACCGGAACAGTGGCTGATCCACGTTATCACTTCCTAGAGCTGTGGGACTTGGTACATTCCCATTCTGGGTGGTGATGTCTTTGCTTTTTCCGATGCATGGGGTGCCATGGCAGGTCGAATCCACCAGATGGCAGTGTGGCGCCAAAGAGCAGAAATGGCAGACGAACTAATGGAGACAGTTCTGAATGGGTTTGAAGAAATCTATTAACATTATCGTTTACGTCCTACTGACAATGCCGAACGGTCTGGAAATGCTGCTCTGTGATGTGGAGTGGACATTATGTTCTTTAAGAACAACCGAGACCAGGAATGAACACACTTAGCAAACGAGTCCTTTACGAGCCAAGGGGACGTTCATAAAGCTGGATATTGAAGCAACTGAGCGATGCACAGTCCAAAGGTGTTTGCCGACTAAACAACGGGGCCAAAGAAACTGAAAATGTGCTCCAACTCGAGGTTAAAGTCTGTCATTTACAGGTGCCCGACTTTGTCCTTGTTTGACACCGTTTATCTATGGAGTTTGGCGGAAGTTGTGCCACAACGAGGTCGGCTTGTAGCCGGACGATTACTGATGGATGAACAGAAAGCAGCATGGAAGCTGCTACTTAAACTGCCGTGTGATGTATCGATACTGTATCGATTGTGTTTGTGTTCGCTTTCCATGGGCGACTATCACAACACTCACCATTCTCGAAGTCCCGGAGAAAAAAGGCTTGGAAACTCTCAGCCTGACAAGAATGTTGCTCAATCGCGGGCTAAATATTAACATTTTTTATTTTAATGTTCAAATATTAACCAGCTCGTGCTGAAAACGTCCAGTTGTGTCCTACTTCCACCAACTAGCGGTGTGTCGGTCATGAACGAATCGGCTCTTAGGGCCGGCTCGCGTCTCGGCAGCCCATTCGGTTTTTTCCTCGCCTTTTTTCTGTTAAAGGCGAATGTAATTGGTCAAGATGTGTGGCGGCGGGTATCCACGCTGAGGGGCGTGGATGGGGGCCAAACACGTTAGAGCCGATTAGTTCCGGAGGAATTTAGTCCCCTGCATGGGACAATAAGGTACACAAAGTCCAGTAGTTACTGGAGAACTCGTGAAGAACATAACGACTAAGGCACATGCATTTAGAGTAGTTACTGAGGAACTAGTGAGTGGTGGCTCGGGTTTGGTAGGTTGGTTCCTCGTTGTCTACCTATAACAAGATATTTGTAGCTGTTCACTGAGGTCTGATTCAAATCTATTTCCATTTGATATCATGTATTTGTTTCACATAAGTGTTTCACTCTCCACAATACACAATATTATGTTGATCATAAACTGAAACCAAATCGAATCTGAGAGGCCACTTCGGAGCCATAAGAACCCAGTCTTTTGAGGGAGCCGAGTCAAAAGAATCGGTTCCCTAAAAAGTGATGAAATCCCCATCACTACAGCCAAGCAACCCATCCTCAGTCAGGTGTGGATGCACCGTGAAATATCGATACTTTCAATACGGCTCCTCATGTGCTAAATTCGATATTGCTACTTTTGATACTTGGGTCAATGGAAATGTTTGTCTGTCGAAACGATGACTGGTTGTAAAGGGAACCATGTGTGAATAATGCTTTCAGTAGTTCTCCATGAATGGCTTGTTTTATTATTTTTTCCATTTTGAAGAAATACCAAAATGACATATTCGGTATGATTTTGTCCTGTGTTGTTGTACATCATGTAAATCACCCCAACCTCAATATGCTTCAAGCCAGAAACATGTATTAGCATTCATTACAACCGATGTCATCAATAACTGAACGACCAGCCTGGGATTCTTTATGCTATGATAGGAAACTCAAGGACACCAGGTCCATCAGAACCTGATTTTTACCAAGTAAAGATCGGAAAACGATGTAGCTGTCCACTTCACTGCCTGACTCAAATGTACACTTTCTCATTGGACTGCCTGGCAGGGACATCACAGCATATCATGGCAATGCCCCGTCAGTGCGCGGACCTTTAACCCTCCTGGGAACATCCACATGGAAAACGTCCTAGTGGAGCTTCCATGACATCTCTCGTCTTCAGTCCTGATGCTCGTGTTCCTGGCCCGGGATCAGCCATCGGATGCTGTCAGTCCTCAGGATGCCGTAGACGGTGAAGGCCGCGATGAAGAGCACCGAGAACACCAGCAACCAGTCCACGCTCTTCACCGGCACGCCGGGCAGCGGGCCCAGGTGGTCGCCGTCCGTCACAATCCCCTCTGGCCCCGCCTCCAAGCCTGACGGACACAACCTTGTTGGCGGTGAGGTCTTCGGACTGTGTCATGGTTCCACCTACCCGTCTGGTTGCTGATGAAGGAGGTGAGCATCTCCAGCGTTCTCTCCGTGTGGTTGAATCGAGCCATGGGTTTGGCTCCTTGGAAGAGAAGAATGTTGGGGACCGCCACCGTCCCGAATCTGGTGGACAGGCTGCCACCACAAACAATACCGTATCATTGTTTTTGTTATCCAAATCTAGGGCCTCTCTTCACATTTCTTAGCTAATGCACAACATCTTCTCCCTTATAGCACCACCCCCTCTTCTTTTTCCTTACCTTACCTCAAATAAATCACCAAATGAACACAGGAGTGTTCTACATGATCACAGTATTCATTACACCAGGACTTGTGTTTCACAGACAATGCATGGGCTAAAATCATGTCAAATCAAAGTTCCATCAACTGTTCCATCAAATGTAAATGCTCAAGTCAACACTTGATACACTTCAAATGAAACTTGTGATGATGAAGGGAGGAAACAATGCAAAGCTCCATGACCCTGTGACGAAGTGATTGTTAAAACTCACTTAAGCAAGATGACTTGAGATCTAGCAGCATGACCAAAATGACTCATCTGAGAGATTACAAAACAACAAGGGTTAGGGTCCAGGTCAGTGTTCATGACTCCACCGTAAGCCAAAAGCAGTTCCTAGACCAAAAGCACCGCAAGCAAGATTCAGGCTGGTAAAACATCTTGATGATCCCCAAGACCTTTGGGAAAATACTCTGGTGGAACTTTTTGGAAGGTGTGTGTCCCATTTGAGAAAAAGAAGAGTCAAAGACGGTGGTGGTAGTGTGATGGTCTGCTGTGATCAATGGAAGCATGAATTGTGGCTGGATTGCACTTGTTGCTGCTAAGGGTGGCCCAAGCCCTTCTTAGCTTTAGGCCAATCACTTGTCTTAGCATGTTGCTTCATAAAATATCCACGTGGCCTGATCTAGTGCGATCTAGTGTGTAACACAGTTTGGCCTTGGAGGAAATGAATGGTTTGCTGGATAAATGACAATGGGAATTGACTTGCTACCTTGAAGGCTTTAAGGTGCTCACCTGCTGTGCTGTGAGGCATCTAGGGCCAGGAAGTGCATGGTGGGAAACACCCGAGGCAGAGCGTTGAAGTGAGGCGCCAGTCTGGCTGAGAACTGGCACCAGGTGGTGAAGAAGAGCACGATGGAGCACTCGGTTCCATTGGCGTTGAGGAACTCCATCAGGTCCTGCCAGTGTCAACAAGTTGGCGCCTCATTATTAGTAGTACTTTGAGTGGCTCTTATGCTAGCATTCAATGTGCTTGCTTTGTGCTCATGCTGTGACATTTGATCACGCACCTGTGAGGCGTTGAGAACCTGCACGGTGAAGGTGTCTGTGCCTGTGATGTTCCTCCTATCACAGGTGACCTTGTAAGTCTTGGTGGCCTCAGTGTTCTTGTCTTCTGCAGCAGCGTGCACCATGTCCAGTGTCACCTAACAACAAGCATCCACCTTCACACCATGTGGACACTAGAGCCGCAACCATTATTCGCATAATTCCAATACCTCGATTACAAAAAGTAGTCGAGGGGGGGGTTTCCGCGTTTCAAATAATCGCTTACGTCACCAACGTGCCTACGTCACGCACGCGAGGACAAAGAAGGAAGTGGGTGTTTGAACACATGGGAGGATTGAAGCGGCTAGAAAAAGTGGCAAGAAAACGAAGGACAAGGAAAATTAAACATAAACAAACAGACAGAAAATGTGGCTAAACAGCAGTTGAAAACACCACTGTGACGTCTTAACGTTTTACGTTCTACAGCTTTAACGCCGTGCTTCGCGGTCGCTGTCGCCGCTTGCCACTGTGCTCAAACAATGAAATTTCGGCAAAGTTTTCTTGAAATAATTGTCTGTGTTTGTTGTATCTTTAATGGTTGCTAAGCCGTGAACTCAACTAATGAACGACCTTTTAACAACGAGACTGGGGGAACTCTCAACCTCCATCAAATACTGTCTTGTTTCCTTTTTTCCAAAAAAACACCTCATACTCAACAGCGCAAGTGAAAGCTGTGGTTTTGAGTTAGTTCAATCCATTTTTACTGCTTACTGTTATTTGTTCTATTTTGTTCCACATCCACCTTTTCCTCAACAGCCCAAGTGGACACATTGAAAAAGATCTTCTTGCCTGCTGTGATGCTTCAGCATTCTCCTCCTCCTGGGTGACCCCCACACACTCCCCGTCCTCACAAGGTGGCGAGAAGCCAGACTGGAAGTCTTTCATATTTTTAGGGAAGAGCGACTTTATGTCAGACGGGTTGATGGAGGCCTCGGTGCCCATCACTGCGTCAGCGATCTCTGCGGTCTTGAACTGCCTCTTGGCTGCTTTAGGGTCTGAAGACTCCACAAACCCGGAGCTGCCCTCCAAGGCCGACTCTGTTGCTTCTTCTGCCAGCACCAGCTCGTCATGCTCTGTCAAGTAGATTAGTTACACTCATTTCAAATAATGCAGTTTAATATATTTTCATGAATGTGCTTCTTGTTATTATATCCATATGTAGATTACATGCCAGTAAGACGGCTAAAACTAAACGAATAGCCAGTATCTTACCACTATAATTCAGTGTATCCCCTTTTACTGTAATGTTTTGCTAGCATAGCAGCTAACCGGTGTCTTACCGTTCGATGCCAAAGACAAAAAGCTCACGGCGCCTGGCTGACACAGGATGAACATTACAACAAAAAACGTACTATGATTCTTCAACATAGCCGACATGTTTTCTTCTTAAATTGTGACCAACTGCAAACGCCGTTAAGACGCGTTTGAGCGTCGAGATTACAGTTCGGCTACATCGGCTAAAGCGGAAGCAAACATCCCTTGCTCCAGGCGGACGGATTACAGTGTGGCACACAGTCGCCATTAGTTTCCGTTTGTTGATCTAGTTGTCAAGGGAGCAACTGTTTATTAACATTAAATATGAATAAAATATATACATCAATGAATATGATTTTATGTACGTCACAGGGTTGTTTAATCAAAGTTTATTATTGTCCTCTAATGATTTGATAATGACATCTATTTACAGTCAAGACAACACTTCAATCAAAATCTTAAAAGCATCAGCACAAGTTACGTTTACATTTATTACACAACTTTAGAACATTCAACAACAATCATGCAGGAATAAAATGAATCGCCTTCGAGTCTTGATAAGTCAGCATCCACTGAGGCGTCAACTTCGTCTTTTACAACAAAGAAAACTCTTGAGCTTATGATGGCAATAACAAATATCCAAAAAGTATTTTTTGACGTATTTCAGAATGTCCTCAATGACAAGGAAACTATTTCGGTCAGAACCGATTAAAAATACCTGCTGGACTTTCCAGTAAAGAAAAATAATTGAAGGCTACATCATCATTTAGAGCACATAACAGCACAATTGTGTGGTTCCAATTCTGCTTTTGATGCGTCGATGAAATTTGGAGGTTGATGACATGACAAGGTGTGAAGTACACCACAACTCTGCAATGACTCGGCTTGCCGGATGATGTCCACCTGTCGCTTCTCCGACGCTTGCTAACCACGGAAAGGGTCGTCATCTCTTTGGAAATATCAACATTGGCTACATCTGTGTTCCACGAATGCCAAAAAGAAGCCGGGGGTGCATTGAGGCGCCATCACTACAACTTAATGCGATCCTCGCAAAATGGCAAAATGGACATTTCACACGACTCTCGCCTTCGCTCCACAATCATACTACCTTTCATAGCACGGTGCTTCTTTGTTTTATGACACTAAACCTCCCGCGGTGGTGTTCCAAAATGAGATAATATTCTTTGGTAAAGGCGAGTGTCAACCGTCAGACAACACGACACATAAAGTGAGTACTTACATCTAACCATACACCAATAATCATGAAAATGACTAGTATTAATGTTACTACTGTACAACGACTGACACTTTAGTGCAACAAATTGAGCTGTTTAGATGTTGCTCTAATTATGGTCATGGAAGAATCGTTCAAAACTCGCGATTTAGTGAATTGGGACTCACGGGTGCTAATGTACACGAACTCGATGACTTACTCAACCCTGCTACTAGTCAGGGAACACGGCACATGCCGGCCAAGTCGGGGGACGGGCTGAAACTGTGTAGGACCGAGGTAAACAGAGTACCCGGTTCATTTCAAGAACTCGAGTCATGACGATGAATCAGGTTTCCCCTCACTAGCTTGAGTGCTTTTAAACACACGTAGTTTGCGTAGAATGAACACGACTAGCAAACAGATTGGCTGAGTTTCCAACAAATATGATTATCATAAAAGTACTATTTATGTCATTGCATCGACTCAGCTGAAAAGAACACAAAAATAAATTAAAAACTAGTTTCCATGAAAACAAGTTTTTCTCCACCGTGGAGAAACAGCGCCCTCTGTCGGCACACTGAAACTCAACGGCAAATCACAAAGCTCAATGGGGCTTTCATAATACGTAGGAAGGACTTGTCAAAAAACAGAGCAGTTTTCTCGTGAAAGCAGATTTGTATCTGGAACGGTGACTGTGGGTGCGATACGTCGTGCCCATGGCAACAAAGGGACGCCACTAGCCCTTTAGCAGGTGAGTGCGGGGTCACAGACGTCCTTCTTGTTTACAGAGTGGGTGACACTTGCATGCATTAATATTTAGACACAAAGTGGACGCGTGGAAAAAGTGCTACATGTAGCCACACTTGTGAACACCAAATCCCTGATAGTCTCACTTTCACATCATGCGACACTAAAAAAAACCTTGTCCACCACCACAGCTGTGAGTGAGCACATCTGATTGGTGTTGCGTTCAAAGGATCCATTGACGTGGGAATCCTTGGTGTTGTGCATCAGGAATGTGCCACACCCTGGCAATGACAGCGATGATAGAAGGCTGATAAAAACAGTGAGGAGGAATCCACCTCACTCTGGAGGACTCTTGTCCTTGCACGAGGGTTCACACAGGATGTCCTTGTGAGGGAGGGGGTACGGGAAGGCGGCCCCGCTACAACCGCCGCTGTACGTCAGTTTGTTGAGGCGGGAGAGGCCCTTGATGCTGCCGGGGGGTCGCCCGGGGCTCACCTTGTAGCCCGCGGCCCTGGTGGTGCCCAGTGGCCGGCCCGGGCTCGTCTTGAAACCGGCGGCTCTGGTGGTGCCGAGGGGGCGCCCGGTGCTGGTCCTGTAACCCGCCAGCTTAGTGGTGCCCAGCGGGCGCCCCCTCCGTCCTGTCTTCCCGGCGCCTTTGCTCTTCTTTTTGCCCTCGTCTCCTCCCACTGCTGCCGCCACCTCTGGATCGCCGCTTTTGACACCCGGGAGCTTCAAGGGTAGCTGTGGGTCACCCCCGAGAACTTCCTGTCTCGGGCACACCATGGTCTTGTGGCTGGGAGCAGGTAGCGCCATGGGGGCCAGTGTCATCTGGAGTGACGGAGGAGGAGGGGGGGGGTAAAACTTGTTGGGCTGTGTGGTGCAAAGGTCAAAGTGAGTGGCCGGGTGATGGTTGTCCTCCGCCAGGCACGACGGCCGTGCGTTCATGCAGAAGTCGCCGCTTGTCACCTGGCGCATCATCTTCTGTGTAAGACACACACATGTTATTTACTGCATAGACGGGTATGATCAATCAGTTGTGATTTTAGGGCTGTCCGAGTTAACACCGCTTGCCTTTAATGGCACAATTGTTTTGTGACACACGATGAACGTGTGCACGCCCTGTTTGACCCTCAGCCCACACCGTAGTTTGAGTAAAGGCAGCTGTGGATGTGGAGCCAAAAGCGGGAAAAATATTGATGAGAAATGGAGAAAGAAAAGGCTATTTGGATTGGTAAGTTTGGCTTCAAAGCCATGGCAGGTGGCCCTCTCCACAAGACTAAAGTTATTTGGATCTGTCGCCGGAAATGGACTTGTCACCAAGTACGTCGTCTGCCAAGACTGCAGTGAATGTATTTGTTATTGTCATTTCAACAGTGGTCCCTTGGCATGGCGTCCCAACTAACCAGTGTTTATCAAATGAGAGTCTACTCTTGGCTGATTTTTTTGCTTTGAAGTGTGAGCTGAAATTTGAGTCGGGTGCCACTAGTTACTAGCGGGCATAGCCGAGGACAGCTATTTGGGGGCTTGTGTCCATGTGACCTTGGCTGAAGACCAGCACGGATGTAAATAGCATTAGCATTAGGAAGGATCTACAACATTATAACCATCTCATGGATCTTACTTATGATGTATTGTGTAAAAGTAAGACAGGACCAACATGTCACGAAATGAATCCGGAGCCACGATCCACCAGCACGAGCCTGGAGAACAAATATCCACATTAGCCCTCCATAAGCTCATCACATCTCACCTTGATGCTTTCCCACATAGTATCAGCATGTTTATTTTATAATGTAATCATCAACAAATTGAGCCGTTGACTCGAGTCAAATGAATGGCTGTTTTTAAACAAGTTGGTTTTTTTTAATCCTCTGTGAATCTCGATGCATATTGAATCATTTACCACCAAAGAGATTCATATCCTTACTTATTATTAATAAAAACGTCTTTCAATCGGCAATCAATTATTTTAATCGACTGACAGCCCTAATTGATTTACAACAATTGATTACTTATCCTATGGCAAAGTAATGTAGCTATGACGGAAGACCGGCAGAGGTCGCTCTTGACTCATGCCCAACTAGCTTACTGCAGTAGAAACAGAGATTGCAGTTTTTAAAAAATCACTTTTGTTTTTGTACATTTTTAAACATGCACCCGTCCTCAGAGTGCGGGCAGGGCTGGAGCCTATCCCAGCCGACTCTAAGTAAGGCTGACACTGCATAGACGTCCCGGTGCATGCAAGATTCCAAATCATAAACACTAGTGCATGCATGGTTCCAAATCATAAACACTAGTGCATGCATGGTTCCAAATCATAAACACTAGTGCACCATGTGGCCTCCGGGTGCATGTCTGATTCCAAATCATAAACACACTTACACTGCATACTGCTAAAATAATGTGAATGGGGTCAGAATGCCAATAACAATAATAAGAGGCACTCTTTCAGAAATAAGATTAGCAACCAAAAAATAATGTTTGTCTTTATAAGGGCAACTTTGTTTTCAAAATGTTCGAAAAAAGCGTTTCAAAACTTTTGTAAATCAACCACCAACATGATTTTCTGGGATTTTAATATTTCAACATTATTTTCCATGACTTTCATAGCGAACAAAAACAATCATTAGATAAGGAAGAGAGGAGGTGTGTACTACACGGTAACGTAGTAGTGGCACACTCACTCGCTGGCATCTTTTCAAACATATCATTCATTAACAATAACGATACTCATTTCTTAGTAGCAGCCGGTGGAAGCCGTGGTTCTTATTTGGTGGACTTTTTGGTGCCCCACAAAGGCAACATTTGCTGTTAGCATGCAGGCTAACTCGGTCATGCCAATAGCCAACAAAGCGGACACCGTTTGTCCTGTTAACATCGTCCGTATGAATAAAAGTAGTTACCTCTCCTAATTGTCGGCTGGCGTCGGCACAGAAAGAGTTAAGGAGCAAAAATCATCTTTCATCGCCTCAGAGCGCGAAATGGTCCATTTTCACAAAGAAACCCTTTCATTCTGGCTAGCGGGCCGTCACCGCGTCGGACAGCCGACAAGCGAGCGTCAAGAAGATGCTAAACATTGGCCACAAATTGTGTTTTTTATTTTCTTTTTTTATCTCCGAGCCGCGAGGGTTTGGTTGAGAAAAGCCGCCATTTTCCATTAAAAATTCATAAGTGGCGAGAGCAGTTTGAGCATGCGCAGAGCGTCGATTATGAGGTATTTTCCTGCTTGCCTTTCCTTTGAAAAGATGTTTGCCGTCTTTATTCTACATGTTTTTTTTACCCCGATAAAACACAAAGACCTACATTCTCACAGTTTGGTTGCTGTATTCATTGATATTTGACTCGGTCAAGTATTGGTGCGAGGCAAATGGCACCACCCACTTCTAATGAATAATATACCAAGTACAGACTATTCAATAATGTAAAATGCAGTCAGCTAGATGGTGCAGCCACATCAATTCACACAAACGCCCATTTCCTCACCTCCATAATGATTTATTGACCGGTAAAAGTAAAAACATCTTTTCTGCTGATGAAAAACGACATATTAAACCACAGACGGCTCAATGCTTCATTCCTAGGACTTACTTTTACAGCTTGGAGGTAAAGCAAGCATCACCGGAAAGTCGAAGACACAGCAAAGAAAAGGAGGACTACATAGAAAAAGCTGCAAAATGTAGGTGGGGATTTTTGTATGTAAAAAATGACTAAAATGTTCATGACACAAAGGACTCCTTTGCGTGCTTTGACTTTGTCCTTTACAAGACTTTGTATCGTCCTTTGCTTGTTGGCTGGTAGGAGTTTTGCTGCAACGAGAGGTTAGAAAGGTGATCAGTGAAAGCTTAAAAGATATTATGAAGACATAACAGTGGAACCTCGGTTAGCGTATGCCCCAATTAGCATAAACAGGTGTGCGTTCGAAAACAGAACATCCCTGTTAGCATCCTTAGCTACGTCACCCGTCACTGAGGTCTGACTGACTCTCAAAATCACAAAACACATTTTTATGGTTGTACAATTATACCTTTACGTGCATCAAACAATGGAAAATGGACAGCATGATGAATGAAAGGGATAAACAACATACACTGAAGATGCGACTCTTCCCAAAGACACAGTGTGGCAGCGAGATCCAAAAAGCTCCAGCAAGGGTTTCTATCCATGCTGTGAGCATGTAGTGACTGGTACATTCATGCTAACATGTCATACTTGTAGCATTTAGGGATCGTCCTTCCTGGGTGCAATGATTTCCCATAGCAACATAGAAAGGAACGCCAGGAACGCCAGGAACGCCACACCTAGCCTCCAAAACTAAAAGCGGCTGGACAACAAGCTGGACTGGTCATGCAACACGGGGAAACTGTACAAGAAAGCTCAGAGCAGGATGTACTTCCTGAAGAGACATAGCTTTCAACATCTGCAGGAAGCGCCTGTGGATGTTCTACCAGTCTGTGGATGCTGTGATGAAACTATGCTGTGGTGTTCTGGGGAGGGAGCACAACGAAAGCAGACCTCTCTAGGCTGGGGAAGCTGATCGAGCGGGCCAGCTCCGTGGTGGGCATGAAGCTGGACCTTCTGGCAACAGTGGCAGAGAGGAGGACCCTGAACAAGCTGCGGGTCATTCTGGACAATGCCAGCCACCCCCTGCACACTGTCACCAGCAGCCAGAGAAGCCTGTTCAGTGAGATGCTGCTGCTCCCCAAGTGCGGGGCCGACAGACTGAAGAACTCCTTTGTCCCCCCGGCATGCATGTTGTCCTTTTCATTCATCATTTATATGCATGTTATCCCTTTCATTGATCATTTCTATACATTTATATGCATGTTATCCCTTTCATTGATCATTTGTATACATTTATATGCATGTTATCCCTTTCATTGATCATTTCTATACATTTATATGCATGTTATCCCTTTCATTGATCATTTGTATACATTTATATGCATGTTATCCCTTTCATTGATCATTTGTATACATTTATATGCATGTTATCCCTTTCATTGATCATTTCTATACATTTATATGCATGTTATCCCTTTCATTGATCATTTCTATACATTTATATGCATGTTATCCCTTTCATTGATCATTTCTATACATTTATATGCATGTTATCCCTTTCATTGATCATTTGTATACATTTATATGCATGTTATCCCTTTCATTGATCATTTCTATACATTTATATGCATGTTATCCCTTTCATTGATCATTTGTATACATTTATATGCATGTTATCCCTTTCATTGATCATTTCTATGTACAGTATCTGTATGCATTTTGGTTAGGGTTGGATCACGTGGAAAGAATAAGGAAGGTTCTGCTGTATGTGTATTGTATGTTAGTCACTTACTAGTCTGATGAGCTCCTCTTTGATAAGACGTGTGATCTCCGTTTTGGCTTTCTGCACAGCCAGTTCATTAGCACCTACAAGTAATGGCCACAGTGAAACTAAAGTGGAATCATTCATAAAACAAACATGTAGGACACTTGGAGCGTACTTTCTATTGCCAGGTAGATCTTGCGCTCTCCCTCTTTAGGCTCCTTGCCTGGAGGGAAATAGGTTCCTCTGATGGTGATGGCGGCTTCAGAGTATTCGCCAATCCTTTGCAGCGCTTCCTTGGACGTCACCTTCCAGCGTGCCGTCTGTGGAAGAGCACTTTCATGCTTTCATGCTTTCCGGCAGACATTGAAGGAACATGTGACGCGTATCTGACCTGCGGGAAGTCGTTGATCTCCAGCTCCTCCTCATATCTCTTCACGGTCTCGGACTGTTCGGCCGCCTGCCGCTCCTCCTCCAGCTTCTCCACCGGGGTGTAGTTCAGCTTGGCATTGATCTTCTCTGCCAGCTGCTCGGCGATGGTTTTGGCTGACACAGAGGGGGACATGATGGTGCCGCCGCGTAGGATGGCGTTGGTGGCCTGTTGCATCACATCCTGGAGGTGCAGACAAACAAGTAATGTCTAGCCAACTGGAGGAAAGAGGCACGAGCAGCGCATTGTACCTGAGCTTCAGCTCCGAGGTTCTTCTGAGCGTTGATCTTGAGAGCCAGCCGCTTGGCCATCTCCAGTTTCTGGATGTTCCCGGCAGACGTGGGGCCCAGCCCTGGCAGACCACCTGAGGCTGCAGCTGATGCGCCCACAGAGCCTGCAGCACTTGCCGCCGCACCAGGAGCGGTCAGGTCCTTCACCCTCTTCTTGGAGTTGAACATGCTCTCAATCTGCTCCTCAATCTGGAGGCAGAGGGCGTATGAATGGCAAACATAGATGAATAAAGACTTGACTCACATCCAGAGCTCCATCCTCATCATCAGAGTCCTGCAGGCCGAGTGCTGCCTTCTGCAGCTTCTTCCTCTCGTTGGCCAGGGCGTGTTCCGTCTCATCAAACTTAAAGCCCTTTCCAGAGAAGCCGCTGCTGCTCTTGATGGTCTTCCCCTCCTGCCAGATCGACAGATGAAGAAATGCAAGGATGCAGCTTCACAAGTTTTTTTTTTTTTTTGTACCGCTCGCTGCTGGTCTTTGAAGGAGGCCCACAGCTGTTCCAGCTCAGCCGGGACAGGAGAGCCGGACAGCTCCAAAGCTTTGATGATGTCACCAGCGTAGCGGACCTGCTCCTCTGTGATGAATGTGTAGGCGTATCCCTGAAAGAGGCATCCCCGCCGTCAATGCAGCAATGATTCCAAAGCACAGCCAGTAGCAGGCTAGCACACCTTGTTGCCAGCTCTGCCTGTGCGTCCGGCCCTGTGGACGTAATCCTCATAGTGGTTGGGGCAGCTGTAGTTGACCACCAGGATGAGCTGCTTGACATCCAGGCCTCGGGCCGCCACGGAGGTGGCCACCATCAGCCGACATGCGCCGTTCTTGAAGTCGTTAATGATGCTGTCTCTGTCGTACTGGTCGATACCTGCGAAGACCACGAGCGCTTACTGGACACACTGACTGGATGGAAGTGTTCTCCTCTGGGGACCTACCTCCATGCAGGGACATGCAAGGGTATGAAGCCTTCATCAGGTCTTTGAGGAGACCGTCAGCATGCTCCTGTTTGTCCACAAAGATGATGACTGAGCCCTTCTCCTGATAGTGGCCCAAGATCTCCAGGAGCTTCAGGAACTTTTTGTCCTCCTCAATCACGAGCTACAGGAAGAAATATTAAACATGCCATTGACTACAGCCATATTTTACTTCATTTCCAGCATGCTTAGCAGCAACAATGGACACACTACCATTACAGGAAGAAACAAAGTGAACTAGCCATGAATTAGTCAGCAACATGAATAATGCATGAATCAATGCAAGAATATACAATAAACAACTTATTCAATAATGCATGAATCAATGCCGATGGAACATATAATGAATGAACAAATGTCACGTATTCAATAATAAATGAAGACAGAAAAAACATAAAATGAATGAATGAATAAACAGACTTATCAATAATGGATGAATCGATGCAGAAATAAATACTGACAAACATATACTGAACAGATAAAATAATGTATTCAATATCAAATGAATGAAATCCGAGCATAAACAAACATAATGCATGACTAAATAATGAGTACATGAATAAGACTGAATGCAGGAATAACAAATGACAGCGTCCATCCCATACTTTTACTCCACACATTCATTCATCAAAGCTAGGGGTGTATCTGTGTGGAAGCGTTGGATACAGGGGGCAGGGTCGGGTACACTGCCACCTCACCGTGGGTTTCCTCCCACATTCTAAAAACATTTGAAAGTGCACCAAACATGATCTCTTCCATTTGGGCACTTGTGTCATCTCCTGATTTTGCCGCCTTTGGGGCGAAGCATTCTGATTGTAAAGAAGGTATAAATACGTCTTTGGGTTAGTCCACAGCACAATGTGGTTTTTGCGCACACCATGGCAGACGAGAGAGTCCAAAGAGTGCAGAATGTGGCTTTCACAGAACCAAAGGAAGACTTACCACATGCTGTTCCACATCAGAGCAGACCACGCTGCGACCTCCCACCTGGATCTCAAGGGGCTTAGCCAGGATCCTACGAGCCAGAGCTTCCATGGCTCTGGGAAAGGTGGCGGAGAACATCACCGTCTGCCGGTCAGGACGAACATTGTCCACAATACGCATTACCTGCAGAAGGAGGCAGATCCATATGTACCTGTGAGAAGCTCCAAAAATCATGGAAATGCAAGCATGCTTGGAACGGTATGGTGCCCACCTGCGGCTCAAAGCCCATATCAAACATCCTGTCAGCTTCATCCAGCACCACGTACGTCGCTCTGCGCAGGTTGGTGACGCGACCTGGAGCATCAATGAAACTGTTAAGACGGATCACACACAATTTTCTTCAAAAGACATGAAGCTAATGTAGCAAAGACGCAAGACTACAGAATATTCATTCTTCCTGACTCTTGATTAACATTGTGGACTACTTTTAGGTGGCCTGATCATTTTTGCTTTGGTGATCTCTTGCGTACCATCTGACAGGCATGGGTGGGGACCTGTAAAAGTCAGAAAACAGCCTCAAGATACAAAACAAGAGAGGGATGGAGTCCCATCAAGCACTTTTCACCTAAAAGGGAAACATATTACAGATTACCTCGTATGTGTGGAAACAACACAAGCACCTTTAAGGTGCACATTTCTACATATGCATTTACAATACCGGACAGCCCTCACATTAAGTCACTTTGGCTTTCAGATGGCACCAGGTCCACAAACCTGCACCGGCCCTGGTCTCCAGTCTTGTAGGCCGTCAGATAACATCAGCATTACGCACACTACAGTAAACACAAATAGGTGCACTGGAGGCTTTAGTGTGCTCCTTCCTCCCATCAGATGTATTCCCTACATCACAGTACGCTGCAACCCTGGCCCGACTCCAACCTAAATAAATGTCTAAATAAATGATGTAACACCCCTACAGTCATCCTTACCCCATATTGGAAATAGAATCAGAGACAATAAGATGTATTTGAAATCAATAAGACTTCAATAAATGTCTTCTGGACATTTTACCTTCACAGAAGACATGACTGTTGCCAAAGTCATCGTGTGGCAGCAAGATCAACAAGGACACCATGAGGGGTGTTTGCTTTAAGGGCCACTATTTATCAGGCTCTACAGGAATCAAGTTAGGGTACATGAGGAGAAGTGTTTGCTTTAAGGGCCACTATTTATCAGGATAGACAGGAATCAAGTTAGGGTACATGAGGAGAAGTGTTTGCTTTAAGGGCCACTATTTATCAGGCTCTACAGGAATCAAGTTAGGGTACATGAGGAGAAGTGTTTGCTTTAAGGGCCACTATTTATCAGGCTCTACAGGAATCAAGTTAGGGTACATGAGGAGAAGTGTTTGCTTTAAGGGCCACTATTCATCAGGATAGACAGGAATCAAGTTAGGGTACATGAGGAGAAGTGTTTGCTTTAAGGGCCACTATTTATCAGGCTCTACAGGAATCAAGTTAGGGTACATGAGGAGAAGTGCACACATCAAACCTCCAGGCATGACAAGGTGCCTGTCTACATTGGAAAGAAGTCTTTATGTCCGAGCGAGCACTCACCACTATTGGCACCCAGCATGTCAATCATTCTTCCCGGTGTGCACACAATGATCTCGGCTCCTCGTTTCAGCTCGGCGATCTGGCGTCAAAGGAGGCAATGTTACTGTGGTTCCGTTTGCTTCGGGCATGTAGTCAAAGGTTTACCTGCTCACTGATACCCGTGCCTCCATAAACACACACCACTCTGAGGCCCAGCGACTTGGAGAACTTCTTGCACTCCTTGGTGATCTGCAGAGCCAGCTCTCTGGTGGGCGTCATGATGACGGCTGAAGTACAGGAAGTACATTTAGTAAAACAAGTCCAGGTCAGAAGATGATCCAGTGCTTACAGATGGGTCCTTCAGATTCCTCCAGGGGCCTCTGGTCCATGATGTGTCGAAACATTGGGAGGAGGAAGGCAATGGTTTTGCCGCTGCCCGTCTTGGCGATGCCAATGAGGTCTCTACCTGACATTATGGCGGGTATGGCTTGGGCCTGAATGGGGGTGGGCTTCTCGTAGTTGTGCCTGGGATGGAAGGAGTGGAGATTAGCGAATCAGCCGATGACCTAACCTCACCTTCCTTATTACCACTCACTTCTTCAGGGCATTGAGGATCTTCATGGACACACCACACTGCACCCAGGTCCTGATGGGTTTGGGACAGCCCTTCCCCTTCACCGTGATGCCCTCCAGCTCCGACCGGTACATGTTGACGTCTGGGATGGACGATACACGTTACAACTGAGAGGTTTTCTTTTCCTTTTTTCTTTTTATTTTATTTCCTGACCTTCTGTGGTCATCCTGGCCAGCTCGGGCACCTCAACATAGAAGTTTTTGCGGTAGGGCTCGTACTGGATCTTGCCATGGTCCACGGGCTCCAGGACTTTCCTCTGTTTGGTCTGGAAGCCTGTGAGAGCCGTCTGCAGGTCTACCTCCTCCTCCTCTGACGAGTACTGTCCCAGACATCAAGCGGGAGTTACATCCCTACATACGTGTTGCCACACACACACGTGCGCCGCAATTTTTGGGAAATGAGTTGGTGGTGGCCAGCACATAGAGGACATAAGGTATCAGAGGGGTTGCAACACAGAGGTCTGTTGTACTTAGGAAGCAAGTCATTCCTGACACCCATGTGTGTGCCGCTCTCCCTACGTGGACAATTGGTAGCTTTTACATGGTGTGGCGGGAGAAGCGGGAGACGCTGCCCGCCATGGCGGGGCACGGTGCATTCATGTCAGATACACTATGCTGTACGTTGGGAGCCACTGCCATAGCCAGGCCATGTACGCGATGTACAACACATGCACCCCCCACTTGCTCCTGCCACCTAGCTGCGTGCGCACACAAGATAATTAGCATCTCCCTTTTCTTCCCGTCTGCAGGTGTGAACATCCATGCAGGCCACGTGCATGTCTCTTGTGATTCTCCCCATTTTTACACGTATGTCGGGATGGAGCTCCCCGTTTGGATTATTCTTGAGCTTTTCAATGAAAAGATGGAGTGTCAAAAATACCTCCATTGCATCCTGGTCGTTCTCCATCAGCTCCCCCTTCTTCTTATGAGTGTGAGGCCCTTTTTTAGTTTTGACAACTGTCACAACTTTGGTGACCACCATTGCTCCCTTCTGTTATGACAAATTAAATACATCAACCATCCAGAAGACAAGCCAGCGTCCACAAACGTCGTCTTCTACCCACCTTGTCATTTCCCTTCACGCCTCCCATGTTGAACTTCTTCACCTCCTGCTTGACCTCCTCCATGTAGGCGTCCAGGGGGTCGATGTCATCCTCCTCGTCCCGCTTTTCCGCAGGGGTCTCCTTCTCACCCCCATCCATCTCATCCTCCTTCTCCTCCTTCTCCCCGACGTCCCCTTTGCTGTCCACATCTTCCTCGTCGTCCACTTCCATCGGGGCGGGCGTGTCTTCATCATCATCTGAAAGGAGGAGTCAGCCGTGGAATTGCTAAAGCTAAACTAACATGTCGTTGCCGTTTTCTTCATCTTTGAATTGTTGCTCACCATCGTCATCCTCCAGGCTCCACTTCTTGCCCTGCTTCATCTCCTCTAGCTCCTTCTTGATCTCACCGATGTTCTCAATGGCCTTCTTCCTTTGTTCCTCCCGCCACTTCTCCACCCGCTCCTTCCTCTTTCTCATCTCCTCCTCCAGCCTGTTCTGGTCAAAATCCTGCTGCTTGAACACACAAGCAACAAATCAACTCCATAGTCTTATTTATTGTCACACAGGAATCCCTCACCCCTTCACAGCGTCTTCCAAAATGTCTTCATTCAATACATCTTGTGCTGTTTGGTGGTTGAAGTCAGTCAGAACACAGGCATAGTGCGCTGTGGGCCTAACCAAAGCGAAACAAAGCCTTTTCTAGCACAAACATGGCTAAATGAAGTCAGATAAAGTCAAAGACCTTGCCATGATATGCAGTATTCTACAACGGTCACTAGGTGTCACTAATGTTACTGTAATGTTGGGTGAGACACAGAAGCAGCAGACTTGACGGCCAGAAGACCAGGCAATCTCACACAATCACTAACAAAAATCCCTCAGGAAAACACGGGTTACTGTTGCGGCCATTAGCCACAGCAAACTGAAACTCTGAACCCTGACATCACTTCCTGTCAGCATGCCCCTCTAACTCACTAATAAATGTTAAAAAGCATATTTACAAGGTGGTAAACAGGTTTTCTATGTCTTATTTTCTCTTGTTATGACTACCATATTAGGTCATAGGTGTGTGAAGGCAACTATAGGGTTGCTATTTCTTGTAAAGGCAGAAAGCGTACTCAGAAGGTGGTAAAAAGGTTTTCTATGCTCCAACTTTGGAAATATTCCATTTGTAAATAAGTAATCCTTCTTGCTGGAAACTGACTCCTCAGGGTTGGGTCTGGAACCAATGAACCACCAGGAACTGCAACATGTGTGTAATTGTAGCTCTTTCAGGGTACCTGTCTGGGTAGACTATTCACAACTTACATCCTCAACTTTCTCCTCTTCCTTCTCCTCTTTAACTTTCTTCTTGTCCGACAGGAGGTCAGGGTTGTCTTTCTCTTTGCTTTTTGGCCTGTCAGGAAGAGACCAGTCAAAATGGATGCAAATGCTTTGACACAAGAAACTGAAGAGTAGATATTATTGGGAGGAATGCTCACTTTTCATCCGTCTTTCTGCTCTTGCTGGGGCTGGCAGAGCGGGACCTCTTGGTTTGGCTCTTGCTGCCCGACTTCTTCCTATCGGGGCTTCTGGACCTCCTCCGCTCCCTGCTCCTGGAACGCCTGGAGGGAGAGGAGAAAAGGAGTATTCACTCAGGAATCATCAGACATCATCCAGTCAACACTGAAATAGTGTCAATTCATCACATAAGATGTCCTCGCCTGGCTCTCTTTCGGTCTCTGGAGCGGGACCTGCGTCGATCCCGGCTTCGTGATCGCTCCCTCCGGCTTCGGTCGTCTTTCTTGGAGCGTTTGTCCGGGGAGCGACTCTTTGAGCGGCTACCCGAACGCCCCCGGGACGATGACCGTTTCCTGTAGTGTCTCCACAAATGAAAACATAAGGACTTCACTGGTGAAGGATTTTCAAATGGTGACGACTCATATTGATCAGGGAAGTAATCTATGACGACGGCGTTGTGTTGTAGTAATACTTGAAGGGCTAAAGCTAACATGCTAACGTTAGCCTTCGAAGTAACTCCGTTTAGCAGCCACGTGACTATTTCAAGTCAAATGTCGCAGACATCATTAGATAGGCTAGCTATTTGTACGTACCTCGACTCTCGCCCCATTGTAATCACGTAAAGTAAAGTAGTCAAAGATTTCAAGTGAGTTCACAATGTTGACGTTGCTTTGCATGGACCGCAGCGCCTTTGACCTTTTTACGTCGCCAAAGTGCGACACTTTGTGTCGAAATGTGGCACCTGTCCCGGAGTGCGCCCCTTTTGGTGAGGAGGTCTTCGTGCGTCTTTTCATTGACTGAAACAGGTGTGGCCAGAAGGAAGATAGTTTGTAATGCTACGTATTTACTATATATACGTATATATACGTATATATACGTATGTGTGTGTGCTGTGATCAATGGAAGCATTAATTGTGCTGAAGGAGAATGTGGGGCCATCTGTGGGTGAGCTCAAGCTGAAAGCAACTTGGCTTCTGCAACAGGACCATGGTCCAAAACACAGCAAAGTCCACCAAAGTAAATGAAGACCTTGGAGAGGCCCGGTCAAAGTCCTGAGCTGAATCCATGCTGTGGCATGACCTTCAAAAGGCCTTGATACTGGAAAAGCTGATGGTAATGGTTTTTATTTGAACATGCACACAATTTACAATGGACTACATCACAAAGTACAAATCACCCTTTCACATATCACTGGGAGGAGGAAGAAGCAAAGCTTATTTAATCCTACCTTCCATCCTATTGCAGTAGAAGTAGTAGTCACTTCCTGTATTCTGCCCCCCCCCCGACATAGAAAGTAACAAGGTAATGTAACATTTACAAGTTACCGTTAGAAATAGTAATCATATTCAATCATAATAAATGCCAATAAAATAGTATAAGAAGTACATGAGAAGAGGAGTTCAGGACTCTTTGTATTTTGCCAACATCAACTGTGTGGTTTCTTGAAGTGGCTCATTCTGATGCATTGTTGTCGTTCTGTCCAACTCCAACTCCAACACACCCCTCAATAAATGGCTTGTCCCCCCAAATCAACATTTCATCCGTGATTTTATCCGCCTGTGCGGTGCTGGACAGCACCAAGTTGCATCAAGCCACACCAAGTTGGCACGGCGTAGGCGTGGAACAGGGCAGGTGCGCCGCGCCTGGTCTACGAAAATAGAGCCCATTGTCACACCACTGATATACGTAGGAGAGCAGTACTGCCCCTGCAAGGGTGGAACCATAGGATATGGATCAGATACTTCCTAGTTTGAATCTTCTTCCTCCGGCTCTTCCAGTGGATGGACTGAAGCCCCAGCGCCATCAGACTTCACTAAATGACTTCACTAAAGACTGAAAGTACAGAAAGGTGTGTTCAACTGATTTCTTCTTGGGTTAAACACTCTCAAATGTTTCATTTTGTATTTGACTTTGTACTTCCATTTGACCAAATATCGTCTGTTTATTGACATGGCATCAATGCATTCTGACAGTCAACAGAAGGTAGGAGGTAGGAATGCATGCATATGTATATATATATATATATATATATATATGTGCTGGTAGGTGGTTGGCATTCTACCTTGGAGATTTATTGTTGACGTAGTGTCTGGCAGTTGAGATAATGATGAGCTGTGATGTTTGCACATGTTTTGGTCATATTTTAGTGCAAAAGTGGAGCAAATGCACATGGAGCAATACTCAGTGGGTGTGTGCGTCATTTGAGGGTTGGTTTTGGAGGTCTATATAAGGGCCCAAAAAGGCCAGCATTGTTAGTCCGGTGAATGGCATCATGCCACGTCTGTGACGTCAACAACGTCCCGGGCCCCGGGTACGGTGGAGACTGATTTGAGCTCCAGCCATATAGTCGGGCATATGGCCATTCCCATCCCGCCATCAGAAAGGCGCATGAACACAACACTAAGGCTCTGTTGACGATAGACCGTGTCCGGGGTGAGAGAGAGCAGCGACTCCTGGCCCGGATCGCTACATCCAGTCACGGCATGGGAAACACCCGGCCGGAACAACACCCAGATTGGAAGTAAATTAGGTTTTGGTTTTGAAATTGTTCTTGAAACATTATATTTTTGTTTCTGTGTGCCTAAACAAATTCATATGAGGAAAAGCCACTTTAAGGCTTCAAACTCACAACAACATAGTCTCAAAGTTTCTATTGACTGTCAGTGTCAGATTTGATGTCATTTGAATAAATGACACTTGGGTGGAAAGGGGGCTCACGTCTCCAACGACAACATGAAATTGAAGCTTCATAGGGGATCCTTCAGGGACCAGAGAGCGCTCCGTCATGGTCTAACTGCTGTTAGACCACGAGCATGGTCCTCGTTATGGAGTCAGTTAACTACCAAGATAATTGATCTTTAGCATTCAGGTTGTCTTCTTCAGAGGACTGTGATCTGCTCCTCCTCCTCATCTGCATGATGCTGGCCGTGTGTCTGCAAAGCATCGCAACACACTCCTTAGTCAATAAACGATCAAGTGCGTGCGAGGGGGGTCACATGACCAAGAGGTTGTACCAGGAAGATCAGGCCGTGGTGGATGATGAACTCGCGAGTCAGTTTGAGCAAGTCAGCATTCAAACTGTGAAAGAGCGTGGGAACCAGGACCAGGGCCAGGTTGTGGGCCGACATCTTGTTGACTTGAGAGAATGTCTGAACCCTGACATGAACCACGCACACCATTGAGGGGGGGCACCATTCCAAGTACCTTCCATATAATACTTACATGTAAAAGTGTCCAAACAAGGCGTCCACCGTCACACGCCTGTCAACAGGCAGTTGCCGTATCAACCGGCGGTAGGCCGAAAACCTTTCCCGCTCATCTGAGATCACTGACACACAAAACACCTCATTGAGTAGCACGGCAAGTACTACTACACAGTACAGCACTATGTACACAGTACTATGGACTGACCTGCAGCATGTATCCAGTCCTCCCTTTCCCTCTCAGGGAAGAGTGCTTCCTGCTGGCGGATGTATTGTTTGAGGGCAGCAGCGACGTCCAAAACGCCTTGTTCGCCTGGATCAAGAGAAGCGGAGCTTGGAAAATTCAGCAAGGCCTCCACCAGTTGTGACACTTTGGAGGCCAAGCCACAGCGCCGGTACACGCCTTCCACCTTCAGACCTGAAAAAGCACCCACAACAAACGTCTTCATCTCTTGAAAGGAAAAGATGAGACGTGTGGATGTGAAGAAGACCCAAACGTGAAGATTGTTGTGACCGTAATCTTGGATGTGGCTGATGCAACGTTCCACGGCCAGTGGCACTGAGCCCGTCACTTTAAGGTCCGCCAGGGGGTAGAGATGTTGATGTTCTGAAGAGTTCTGATTGGCCAGTGCATCCTGCAGGAGGCGGTACCAGCTACGGCAGCTGTAGTGTTCTTCAAAGTGCAGGGAAACATGCCTGCTGACACCCAAGTGTCACATCACATCAGACAAATAGACATCACAACGTGATGACATGCACACACACACCTGTCTCCGGTTACCATGGTGATCACGTCTCCAGATGGCTCAATCTCTGTAACAGTTATTGATGACCTCACCGTTAACGTGTGTTGCTGGATGCAGGTAAACGTGTGAGGGAAGCGTTACCGTGGTGACTGAGCGCGCTCAGTTCCATCTGTAGAGTCTGCTTGGAGCGTGTGTGAGCACGGTGAACGCTCACTCCGCCATCCCAAAGCAACAACCAGGCATCGGGATCATTAGAGGCTGCGCCCACCTCCACAACACACACTTGACTAACCGCCAAAGCCCCGCACACCTCTGCATAGGACACGCCCCCTGGCAGAATCACCTTCAGACAAAAAGATGGCGGCTGTCACCGCCTGAAACATCGAAGATAGACGAGACTACAGGCCCGTCTTCATTGGTGCAAGGCATGTCTGACACCCCTCATGGGCTTTGGGTTCTTTCAGACATCAAGGGGTACTGGAAATCTTGTCAGGAGCCTTGGAAGGTCTCACCTTCAGGATGTGGACCAGGTGCGTCAGGAGCTCATCCTCGCTTTCAGCCACACAAACAATCTGGTTGTCTACCGTGACCAACTCAAACTGAAAGGTTGGCCTGCAGGCAGAAAGGCTTCTTAGTACTCCACTGGTTCTTGTGTCTCACATTGCTCATATGTGTGTCTCACATTGCAATATATTTACCCATCTTTACGGAAAATTGACAAAACTTCTCGCAAGTCGAGGACATCACATGCCGCAGAGTCAGTTTCTAAAGAAAAGAGGAAACGATCTTCTTCCAGTTTGCCGTGGAGCTCCTCCTCTTCATCTCCTGCACACACGACACAAATCATGACAATCCAATCCAGTAAAAACATCAGCAAAAGACTTAGTATTTGATATATTCATATATTTCATATACATATATATATATATTGTATAAATAAAGCCAGGCTTTGTGCTCAAGATGCAACTTCCCAAACAGAGCTAAACGGCCACAATGGTGGTTCAGCTTACTTTGTCAAGTCTGCTTTTCGCCTTTGTGCTCAGTGTCGTTCACATAAAAGATGGCGGTTGATTGATCTGATATTGATGACATGGTCTTTGACGTGTGTTGCGCTTTTCCACCTCCTTTTGACAATTTTAGCAGGGTTTACATATTGATGGCGCAGCATCAGGAGCACCTGGGGGGTCAGTGTCTTGCCCAAGGGCACTTCCACACGATGACAGGAGGAAGGAGGGTCAAAGCACTCTAACATCTGAGCCATACCATGAGTACTCATGCAAGGACTACTGTGACATGTACTGCACCTTTGCCTGGCCTAATGAATATTTCATATTGCATTTTATTATGTGGTGTATTCCCTCGGCTTCAGATCTAGAACTAATAGAGAATTTCATCAGGGAATGCTAGCAGACCTCACAGACCTCACAGACCCTAACCCGTCACAGGGCTGCTCCAATTATTCTTCTCCCACGTCCACCAATACCAAGGTTCTCAATACACGGTGACACCCCCCCCCCCAATGAGTTACACAGTGAAACAGCCCATTTGAACTGAAGGTCTGGATATAACCTGGTGGGGACCGGGGTGGGGACCAGGTTTTGAGTTTAGCTTTAAGTTACCATGGCAACCATACAGCTGCTTTAAAAGAGAGGCACACATCTTGATAACACATAAAACCACTTCTCAGTACACCCACAGGGGATTGGCTCGTACCTGAGGTGGCGGAGTCAGCTCGCCTGTATCCTATTTTGGGAAGGTAAGGCGGAACCTCTGTTTGAAAAATGAAAAACATGCTAGCAATGAGGATAACGAATAATCTTTTCAGGATATTTTAGGGTTGTGTGTTTCACCTGTGTACTGGTTGAGCTTAAGTATCTCTGCCTGCAGAGCTTGCCCCGCCCTCT
This sequence comes from Doryrhamphus excisus, assembly GCF_030265055.1. Taxonomy (NCBI): domain Eukaryota; kingdom Metazoa; phylum Chordata; class Actinopteri; order Syngnathiformes; family Syngnathidae; genus Doryrhamphus; species Doryrhamphus excisus. Next base: position 21,350,732 of record NC_080476.1, read on the forward strand.
CAGCCAGCTGGATGGGGGACGAGCTGTGAGGATCTGATTGACACACCTGCAGAAAGGCAGTGATTTTACGCCAAACGTGTGTGTGTGTGTGTATATACTATATGATATATATTAGCACGCATGCCACACAGCTGGGAGACCCAAGTTCGATTCCACCCTCGGCCATCTCTGTATGGAGTTTGCATGTTCTCCCCGTGCGTGGTGGCCTTTCCCCGGGTACTCCGGTTTCCTCCCCCATTCCAAAAACATGCTAGGTTAATTGCCCCCTCCAAATTGCCCATAGGTATGAATGTGAGTGTGAATGGTTGTTTGTCTATATGTGCCCTGGGATTGGCTGGCCACCAGTCCAGGGTGGACCCCGCCTGTCCCCCAAGACAGCTGGGATAGGCTCCAGCACGCCCGCAAGCCTCATGAGGATAAGCGGTAGAAAATGAATGACTGTGTATGCGTGGATGACCTTTGCCCCTGAGCAGATCAGTGACACGGTTTCTTGGACATCGCTGCCACAAATGACCTCCCGCAGCCTCTGAAAGAAGACACGAGTGATCAGGATGGATAGATGGTCACATGGTCAACACGGTCATGTGACAGCCACACCTGCTGCATCAGACCAGAAGAGGACGCCAGCGCATGGACTCGTCGGTAGCACCCCCTGCTGTACTTATCCTGGATGAACTTTGACCTGCGCTCATCCGAAGACTCTGGACTTATCTGCTCTGCGGGGGGCACCAGCGGGGCCCACACCTGATTGGCCAGCCTGTTACCGTAGGTAACAAAGAGCTGTGAGGGAGGAGGGTTTCTAGGTCAACGGTCTGACAACAACAGCATGGTGGGTTCTGTGAGCCCCCCTCACCTGTATGAGTGGTTCTGTCCAGACCTTGTTGTCCATCTTCAGACTACGGACCTTGGAAAGGGTGCTGCCAAGAGCTCGATGGTGGCCTGCAGAAAGAAGACTCGCATTAGCTAGTCAGCATTCAAAAAGCAGAAGGCTGGATGAGGGCGTGGTCACCTGCACAGCTGTGACAGATGACGAGCAGCAAATTGACCGACGCCCATTCGGGGTTGGCAGCGCCGCAGTCGGCGCACTGTTGATTGGAGGGATTTTTCCATAAACGCGTGGCCACCTGGCTGCAGGACAGAGCGCTGCAGATTGACGAGGACAGGCCCTCGAACCAGATAGACAGGTCCTTTGACGAATCAACAGACAGGCTGGGGGAAGGGGTGGAGCCCCGGTCAAACATAGCGGAACGTTGTTACAGAAAGGAGGATGGACGGGTCAGTACTTGATTGTCCTGAAGGGCGTGGTCAGGGTGAATGAGTGTTTCCCGGTGGGCCTGACCGTGGCCAGGTTCAGAGGAACGCTGTAGGAAGCCACACCCAGCTGGAAGCCATCTTTGTTGGGGTAAATCCAGAGGTCGTGGCCCCAGACTGCGGCGTAGAAACGACTCTTAGGATCCTTGATGGTGATCGGCCCGTGCAGGTCTGGCGCAGCAGGACTTGCTTGTCCCCGAGATGCCAACAGAGACTGGATCCAACCATCTTGAACATCTGTGACACAAAGCACCAACAACACCTGATATTGATGCGTCGCTGTCACATGACAGCCACAGTCCAATGGGATTTATCCGTAAGAAAGCAGGAGAAAAGAACTACTATCTCACCATCGCTGTGAGCCATGAAGTCGTAATGTTTCTTCTTGAAGTAAACCGAAAACCTTCTCTTGTCTAGTTTCTTCACATTGGTCATACTCGACACGTGAAAGAGAACCTCGCTGAAGTGGTCCTGTTGAACAAAACACAACCAGTCCTCCGACACACACGTGTGCACACCGTGACATACTTACTGTTCGTTTTTTCCACAGTGACATCAACTGCCCATCAAAAGTCACCCAAAAGACATAATGCCTGAAAAACACCACATTCATGATCTTTATCTCATCTATCTATCCATCTGTCAATCATCTATCTAGAGCATGCTGTCATTTCACTCTGGCCCTTTAATAAGAATTATGGGATTATGGGAAGTTGAGTGTTGGAGTTCTGTGGCACGACGTCGCTGTGTCTCTCGATCTCGCCTCTCTTCTGTCTGCACCACCCATTGTCTTCCGCGTCCTGATTGGCTGTAGGCCACAGGCAATCTCCTTCCTGTCTTTTTGTGTTGTGGTTAGCAAACCAGGTAACTGTGGGCTGCTTGCTAACCGGCTGTTAGGGGCCATTAATCTTCAGTTCAAGGAGGAGGACGATGGCAGGAGCAATATGTTTTAAGAAGGATACAAAAATGCTACAGCCAAGCGGCGCCCGGATGAAGCGGTACGGTCAGAGGAGTGAAATGCATGTGAGTGACTTAAATATTCCTTTCTTGTGTCCGACCTCGGAAGTTGATGATGAAAATTCAAAGGAATGTTTGAGTGTGTTTCGAGAAATGTAAGGCCAAGTTCAAGCCTGTCTGAGAAAAGTGTATAAAATGTACGTATTGTGAGGGCTTTTACAGACTTAAAACATATAGAATCATTGTAAAAAAAAAGTTGTCTACTTGGCTACTTAGATTTCAGTTAGCCTTCACAAGAAACAATAAATTACAAAATGGAGATCTGTGAAGCATACAAGCATATTCAAGAGTCAAATTGCATGTTGAGTACAATAAATGTCCACATGTTGGCAGGTCTGCACAAACAATGAAAGTACTCACACACACCCCCACACCCCGACCCACGATTTGAGAAGCACTGATCTCGAGAAGAGGATGAACATACTTGAAGCCCTTCCAAGTGTCCAGCCAGCTTGCTCGGGCCACAGCACTTTGTGGGAGGGCATGTGTGCCGTAGCCTTTCTTCCTTGACACTCGAATTGTTGCAACACTGCATCACAATAGCACAACATCACAAAGAGAACCCATCCATCCATCCATCCATCTTCTAATAAGATGCTTATTATGGGGAAGGTGAGCTGGAGTCTATCCCAGCTAAGTTAGTGTGAGAGGACTGGTGATCGTATGGCAATGGACACGGGACTACTACCAGAGGGCTTTATATCATCACGTTGCTACAGACATGGGACACGCAATGCATGATGAAGATGGGGACTTCCACATGCCACCTTGGCCCCCACTTTGTGGCCATATGCAAGACTCAAAGCATACTTGAGAACTGCACTGTTCTGCACTCATGATTGTCTGCAGAGACCATTCTTTGTGTCGCTTCTGGACAGCAGCCAATCACAGGACACGTATGCCAACAATTTACACGTCATCCACCCCACAAAGCCATCAGTTGTTCCATCTGTTTTGTACCTCGGAGTCTTTGGTTTGGAATACTTCTTGGTCTTGGCCGATTGGCCGGCATGCAAAGGAGGTGGTGGTGCTGGGCGAGTTTGTATGACGCTCGCTGATGGACGAGAAGTGACACTGGACAGAAGCATGAGTGGATGAGTGGATAAGCGTGGTCATAGAAGAAGTACTGCTCAGCAAACTACTGCATGCATACTTGCTACCGTTGAGCAGGCCGTGTGTCGGGCCATCTCTCATTTGTTGGTTAGCATCAGAGGAAGATTCCAAACATTCCTCCTCATCAGATGAATCCGAGTCACCGTCATCATCCCAACTTTCCAACACAGTAATGTAGAGACCCTCCTCCTCTTCTTCTGCAGTGTCGGTGTGGGCAGAAGGAAAGCGGAAGCAATCATGTGGAAAGTGTCAACTTGCATGTTGTCCAAGAGCAGCGTACCTTGTCCAGCATTTCCATCTGCTGGTGGTGATGGCTCCACAACAAGCACATCTGGACCAGAGGAACACAGCAGTGATTGTCCCATTCAGCCGGAAATACATTTCTCACAAAGGGTGAGGTTGCCAACCAAAATGGGATTCTGTCGTTTTACTAGCATACTTCAATGCCCACGTGTGCAATGGCAGTATGACCTGCTGGGGTGTGATTGGGAAGAACAACCTCCACAATCTGAACCCGTGCGGTGTGATGTTACTGGACTTCTGTGTGAACCGCAGTTTGTCCATAACTAATACCGTGTTTGAACATAGAGATGTCCATATGTGCACTTGGCACCAGGACACCTTAGGACGCAGGTCTATGATGGACTTTGTAGTCTACATCCGCATGTTCTGGAAACATATCAACTCCGAATGGCCTGTGTTCTGTGCCGCCATTGCTGAGGCAGCCGAACGGAACTGGTGGTCGCCCTTTTCAAGAAGGGTGACCGGAGGTCAACTATCGGAGGATCACACAGCCTCCCTGGAAAAGTCTATTCCAGGGGGTCGGAGAGAAGGGAATGACTGTTAGTTAGTGTGGGTTTCGTCCCTGGAGCCTGGTTGGCGTTCCCAGCAGTAAGTTGAGCCTGTTTCTGGTGAACGTTGCCCTCTGCCAAACCATTTTCATGGGCAGAAGTTCTATGCACAGCCAAGGCGTCCAGGGTGTACAGTTTGGGGGCCTTTAGATCTCATCTCTGTTATTTGTAGACAATGTGGTCCTGATGGCCTCTTCAGGCTGTGACCTTCAGTGTTTACTGGGACGGTTTGCATCTGAGTGTGCAGCTTCTGGGATGAGACTCAGCACCTCCAAATCCAAGGCCATGGTTCCCAATGGGAAAAGGGTTGAGGAATGAGGTCCTACCCCAGGTGGAGGAGTTCAAGTATGTAGGTTTAGGTGTAAGTAGGTGGCTCGGGCATCTCGTGAGGATGCCTCCCTGGTGAGGTGTTCCGGGCATGCCCAGCCAGGAGAAGGTCCTGGGGCAGACCTAGGACATGCTGGAGAGATTATGTCTCACAGCTGGCCTGGGAACACCTCATTGTCCTCCCGGTGGAGCTGGAGGAGGTGGTCAGGGGCTGGCAAATCTGGGCTTCCCTAGTGAGACTACTTCCCTCGCCACCCGGACCCAGATAGGTGCAGGAGAACTAAATGGAATGCGTTAGGTGGCTTGATCAAGGTAATCATTGTCACACGTATCATCAATAAGTAAACCGATGAATTTAGCGGTGTACGACTCACCTGTGATACTTTTCAAAGCAGGCAGGTGTGGAGCGGAGTGTGTGTCTGGGTTAGCCACGTTGCTAAGCATAGCGGCTAAGCTGTGTATGCTCATCATTGAGCTAATGTTGGTTGACGATGCAATAGCAGGATTAGCGATCATGCTAGCAGCTCCTGCTAAACTTGGTATGTGACTAGCAATGCTGCCGGTCATGCTCTCTATGGAGGGAGGGGATGATGGAGCGGCCACGTTTGGTGGTCTGTTGCGGTCACTGGCGGGAGCGACCGCAGCGTCCAAAGTTAGCGCACCAGCAACACCTTCCGATGTCTGGAGGCACAGTGGTCCAGCGAGAGGACAGCCATCTTCATCTGGAAAGGATGGAGTTGGTGACATCAAAATGATAGTTAGCAGTCGACATGTGGATGCGTGTTAGTGGCCTGACAATCTGCTTTCAAATCAAAACCAGTTTTCAAACCAGTTTGGCAGAAACCATCAGCAGTCACGTCAGTTTAACTTTTACACTTTCCTCACCAGCCGTCCACCAGCTCCATGGACATCCCAGAATATTCTACTGTGGTTTGTGGGACTTATACCTGTCCTCAGTGGAACTCCATTGTCAGCGTATTGTCCAATCAAATCTCTGGAAGTCAAGAACACGTCTCAGCCGTCTTCATCACAAGGACGCGTTCTTTGCTTAGACGCTAAAGGACTTACCTGTCCGAAGAAGAGGCGCAGCCTAAGCCGTCACGTGAATAACGAGCTCGTGGCTTGGGCACAGGCGGGGGTGGGGTCATCTGATGCAGACAACATGTTTGTGGACTTATTGTTAAAGGGCACCTATGATGCTTTTTCCACTTTTCTCACCTAGAACTGTAGTACCAATGTAGTATTCTGCTGGTAAACCATTCTGACCTAGAACTGTAGTACCAATGTAGTATTCTGCTGTTAAACCATTCTGACCTAGAACTGTAGTACCAATGTAGTATTCTGCTGGTAAACCATTCTGACCTAGAACTGTAGTACCAATGTAGTATTCTGCTGGTAAACCATTCTGACCTAGAACTGTAGTACCAATGTAGTATTCCAGTGTGAAACCATTCTGACCTAGAACCGTAGTACCAATGTAGTATTCTGCTGTTAAACCATTCTGACCTAAAACTGTACTACCAATGTAGTATTCTGCTGTTAAACCATTCTGACCTAGAACTGTAGTACCAATGTAGTATTCTGCTGTTAAACCATTCTGACCTATAACTGTAGTACCAATGTAGTATTCTGCTGTTAAACCATTCTGACCTAGAACTGTAGTACCAATGTAATATTCTGCTGTTAAACCATTCTGACCTAGAACTGTAGTACCAATGTAGTATTCTGCTGTTAAACCATTCTGACCTAGAACTGTAGTACCAATGTAGTATTCTGCTGTGAAACCATTCTGACCTATAACTGTAGTACCAATGTAGTATTCCGGTGTGAAACCATTCTGACCTATAACAGTAGTACCAATGTAGTATTCTGCTGTGAAACCATTCTGACCTATAACAGTAGTACCAATGTAGTATTCCAGTGTGAAACCATTCTCCCCTGTTTATGTTGCTAGCAAAGGCTCGTAAGGGAAAGCCACATTTGTTTCCAGTTCCTAAATACGCCCCCACCAGGCACGGTGGTTGGAGTTCCTGATTCCCTACCAGCAACTGGACTGGACTGTTTAGTGAACACGGGCCACTATGCAGCTGGACTAGCCCACAAACTTGCTGAAGCCCTCCGCCTTCCCAACGTTACCAACTACTTGTGCCTGAAGTTTGCCTCGTTAGGAATTGTAAACAAATGAAACACTTCCTGGGAGACATGGACACATGGAAGACCATAACCATGAACCATAATAAGACCATGAACACAGAAGCAGACCTTGGGTGGGTGCAGACAGTGTATCTGGCCTACAGCCACGCCCATATACGAAACCCCGCCTATTTGTGACATCACACACCTCCAGTTTTACCATTCCTTTTGAAAGCAAACGTTTTGAGCCATCCCAAACTTCTTTCAGGGCTCACTTCCAAATACGCAAACCTCATTACCTGAACCTTTGGCATGGTTTAACACCAGAATACAACATTCCAACCACATTTGTAGGTCAGAAGAGGGGGAAAAGCATCATAGGTCCCCTTTAACGTGCCAGTAGTGTGTGTGTGTGTGTGTGTGTGTGTGTGCGGGTGTGTGTGTGTGTGTGCGGGTGTGTGGGTGAATTGAGTGTAAAATGGAGGCAGGAATACAAGTGCCATCAGATGAAAGGAGAAATGTGAAATATGAAAGACACAATCTTCTTACCTTGTTTGTTGTAAGATCCACCTGTCTACTGTCACCTGTGGACTGTAGAAGGTTCGGAGGTGCGATCAGGTGCAGACGTCGTCCAACCTGCTCTGTCAGTGTGGTTTTCACACAACCAGTTTTTACCCACTCACGTCATTGTGAGTGGGTAAAATTGTTGGCATTTATTGGCTCCGCCAAGCGCAGCGTGAAGGTTATGTTGTTGCTGTTTGTGTCAAAATAAGGTGAAAAGCTCTTTTTCTGTTACATCTTGGGGACTACTATACTCTAACTACACTATGTAGTAATGCTAGGGCTGTCAATCCATTCAAATATTTGATCACGATTAATTGCATTTTGTCCATAGTTAACTCACAATTAATTGCATTTAATCACAGATGGAAATAAGTTTTTATCTATAATAAGTCGGGGAAATCTCTTTGTGGTAAACGATTCGATGTGCAACTACAACGATAATTACATGAAATTTTATGTAAAGGATTGGGGGGGGGGGGCGGCCCGGCCCGGCCCGGCCGGAGGTCCCGCGCGAGCAAGCATATTTTTGTGTTACTATTTTTCTTTATTATTAGCACATTAGCTCTTAAACTCGCCCACAAACGTTTAGCAAATACAAAATGTGAGCAAGTGAGACCTCTCACACTAACATGTTTTTGTTTATTTGTGTCAGCTCAAATAAGATTTGTTTATTTATGATACTGGTTTTAAATACTAAATGTTTGAGAGTAAAAAAACTATTTAGGAACATTCAGAAAGGATTATTATTAAAGACTTTATGAAATGTACAAATGAAAATACCTAAAACAGGGCAATAGTCATAAAACATTTCATCCTAATTGCAAACCTAATGTCATTTCATTTCTCTTTTAAAACACATTAAAATACTTAGAAATTCATCATTATATTACAGAAAATATTATTTTATTACAATACTCTGACTATTTCCACAGTTTTTGAATGTTTAATGCGGTTTGTCCTACTTCTTCGACGGCCAGTGAACGCACCGATGCACCGTTCTCCGATGCCGAGGGCCGTATGGATGTATTTGGATGTATTTGGACGTATTTGGACGTATTTGGATGTATTTGGATGTATTTGGATGTATTTCCCTTTTTCTTTCACCTCATACTTGCTCCCGAATGCCGGTACTATGTGGGAATGCACATAGGTAAGAAAGGTAAGATTTGATGAGTGCTAATGTGCAACATTGTGGTAGTTCCATGCTAAATGGCTAACGCTAGCATAACACCGGACTTCAGCCACGTCACCACAGAGACATCCCGTCAATAGCAGCTGGAACTCCAATTTAGCTGGCAGTTCAATGCCAACATCAGCAGAGAGATGTACAAATGTGGAAAACACAGTGGAAAATGGGGGGCGATCCAGCTAGATCAGCCGGCTGGAGTGGGGGGGGGGGGGGGGGGGTACACCTTGGACCAGGGGCCACACCTTGGACCAGGGGCCACACCTTAGACCAGGGGCCAGCCAATGGCACGGCGCAGGAACTATGATGAACAATGGTGCCCGGCGGAGGTCTGCGTTCTCTGAGTTCTTCTCTAGTTGAGTATTGCTGTAAAGGAGTAATGGAGTACATTACAGTACTTCATTTCTCCATTGAGTGTTACCTAGGCTGCGCTTCCTCTCTCCACCGCTGGGTGGCGGACTAGGACAACATTTCTATGTTAGAGCGCTGAATTAACATACAGCCACGAGTGGAGTACATCTCGGCGGAGAGTAGTACTGTTAGTACTGTTAGTACTTTGAGTTTTTGAGTACAGATATGGATGAAGACCCAAAAATCTAAACGTCTTCAAAGAGACTTTTACACCAGTGATGACTGTCGGTGTGTGTGTGTGTGTGTGTTGGAGTCAGTTGACTTCCTGTCAGGACTGGCAGAGAAGCAAATTGAAAACAGACGTTCTCTCTCTCTCTCTCTCTCTCTCTCTCTCTCTCTCTCTCTCTCTCTCTCTCTCACTGAGTCCGTTTGTTTCCATTCGTCCAGAGACTGGAATCCTGGAATCCCACAGTGAAGACCAAGAAGAGGCAAAGGGGGACAGGTTCGACCAAACTTTCCGTTGGAGTCCTGACATCTTATGACACGTGAGTACTGCAGCACTTAAGTGTTTTATCATGTAAATGCCATGTAAATACTGTATGTCATGTATATGACATGTGATGTAAACGTTTAGTCCAAAGGGGTTTCCAGTAGGGTTGGGCGATATGGACCATGGATATTTTTAGAATGTTCCACAATATGATGTTCCATAAAATGTCAATTCAGCAGAGTCTTGTATAAAAAGCTACAGAGCTTGATATCATATCATGAAATAGACCTCTGCACGCATCGCTACTACATCTCCAACCTACATCTCCAACCTACATCTCCAACCTACATCTCCAACCTACATCTCCAACCTACATCTCCAACCTACATCTCCAACCTACATCTCCAACCAACTGTAATGCCTGTGCTTGTCATGAAGGAAGATGTAGTCACCCATGCCAATTCTCCTCCATATGGAAGATATTTTTATCACACTCTTGTTTTCTTTACGCAGACACGGGGCAAGCACTCTCGGTCACAGAAGTGTGTTCCGTGTGTGTGTATATTTACGGATAAGTTTTTTCACTTCCACGTCATCATCAGGCCCTGTAAAACCTTCCTTACATTAAAGCCCTGAAATCAACTCGGTCAAAACATCCTCATCCAGCCAGTCACACAACCACACACGCTAACCCCGCTTTCTTCCATTCGCTCAGCCAACTTTGCTGGCGTTTATCAGCAACGACTGAGCGGTCTGCCGAGTAAATACTTCCACACACAAACGTTCCTTCTCCTCACCATGAACGGAATATCCACATCTTGTTTTTCTTTGCATTTCTCTTGCACGCATAATAACCACTTTGTTGTGTCTGTGAATGCATCTCGCTGTCCGCCTAGTGATAAAGAGGAAGTGTGGCGTCCGTGACGAAAGGACCAGAGATTAGGGGAGCGCCGATGGATCGGCCCCAGATCGGTATCGGCCGTTATCAGTTAAAAAGGACAGTGTCGACATCGGCTGATATTTGCTTTAAAACTCCGATCCCCCTCCACCGATCAGTTCCGCCCCCGCTGCAGCATCCAGAACGGAGCATGCCCCCCATGTGCGGGACTTCCAGTCTTTGAGAGAGTGATAGTTCTGCACCCTGCAATACGTGCCTCAAAACTAGGAGATTGGTTTGCTGTGGGACCCCTGGAGGGAAAAGAAGTTCATATTGTATATTCCATCCTTTATTCATTCATACATTCCACAGGTCTTATTCAATCATAAACCATCACATTCACTTTCATCTGTTGAAATTGCTTCTGAAAAAGGGACCCAAGCACATGTAGCCCATGTTTTACACTTTTACACTTTTACACTTTTACTTTTACAGCAAACATAAAATAGGGTGCGTGTATCAAAAACAGTCTGGCCCCCCAACCTCATTCATCATCCTTTCACTCTTTGTGCTCGACCCCCAGTGAGAGGCTGACGTAGAGCATCTATGACACGCATACTTGGCCTGGGAGGAAAGAACCCACAAAAGCACAGGGACAACATCCCCGCCCACGTTCCATGGCCTTCCGCTGCCTTCACTCATCGCATTTCTCCACACCGACGTCCTGCCTCCCAAAAGCCCTCAGACTAGCTAGCATGCTAACATGCTCACAATCCCATGAGCATGCGCATACACAACAACAAACAACAAAACCTTCCCTGTCACACTCACTAGCCATGCTGGTGTCCGTCACACGACAAACAGGAAGTTTGACACTGCTGCACTTCCTGTTTGGTGAGTAGCAACACCTGAAAATGATCAACTGCGTCCTGATTGGCTGGATAGCCTTACTGTGTGTGTGTGTGTGTGTGTGTGTGTGTGTGTGTGTGTGTGTGTGTGTGGGTAGGAATGCTCCTGCTTCATCCTGAGGGGGGTGTCACTCTGGAGATGCTTCCACTCGCCAGCCAGGTTCTACTCAGCCCTCACTCAAACTTTACTGTGGTCAGTAGCACCCGTCTCTCTCTCTCCCATGGCACCCGTCTCTCTCTCTACCGTGGCACCCTTCTCTCTCTACCGTGGCACCTGTCTGTCTGTCAGGTGTATGGTCATGGTACCTGTCTGTCTGTCAGGTGTATGGTCATGGTACCTGTCTGTCTGTCAGGTGTATGGTCATGGTACCTGTCTGTCTGTCAGGTGTATGGTGATGGTACCTGTCTGTCTGTCAGGTGTATGGTCATGGTACCTGTCTGTCTGTCAGGTGTATGGTGATGGTACCTGTCTGTCTGTCAGGTGTATGGTCATGGTACCTGTCTGTCTGTCAGGTGTATGGTCATGGTACCTGTCTGTCTGTCAGGTGTATGGTCATGGTACCTGTCTGTCTGTCAGGTGTATGGTCATGGTACCTGTCTGTCTGTCAGGTGTATGGTCATGGTACCTGTCTGTCTGTCAGGTGTATGGTCATGGTACCTGTCTGTCTGTCAGGTGTATGGTCATGGTACCTGTCTGTCTGTCAGGTGTATGGTCATGGTACCTGTCTGTCTGTCTGTCAGGTGTATGGTCATGGTACCTGTCTGTCTGTCAGGTGTATGGTCATGGTACCTGTCTGTCTGTCAGGTGTATGGTGATGGTACCTGTCTGTCTGTCAGGTGTATGGTCATGGTACCTGTCTGTCTGTCAGGTGTATGGTCATGGTACCTGTCTGTCTGTCAGGTGTATGGTCATGGTACCTGTCTGTCTGTCAGGTGTATGGTCATGGTACCTGTCTGTCTGTCAGGTGTATGGTCATGGTACCTGTCTGTCTGTCAGGTGTATGGTCATGGTACCTGTCTGTCTGTCTGTCAGGTGTATGGTCATGGTACCTGTCTGTCTGTCAGGTGTATGGTCATGGTACCTGTCTGTCTGTCAGGTGTATGGTCATGGTACCTGTCTGTCAGTCAGGTGTATGGTCATGGTACCTGTCTGTCTGTCAGGTGTATGGTCATGGTACCTGTCTGTCTGTCAGGTGTATGGTCATGGTACCTGTCTGTCTGTCAGGTGTATGGTCATGGTACCTGTCTGTCTGTCAGGTGTATGGTCATGGTACCTGTCTGTCTGTCAGGTGTATGGTCATGGTACCTGTCTGTCTGTCTGTCAGGTGTATGGTCATGGTACCTGTCTGTCTGTCAGGTGTATGGTCATGGTACCTGTCTGTCTGTCAGGTGTATGGTGATGGTACCTGTCTGTCTGTCAGGTGTATGGTCATGGTACCTGTCTGTCTGTCAGGTGTATGGTCATGGTACCTGTCTGTCTGTCAGGTGTATGGTCATGGTACCTGTCTGTCTGTCAGGTGTATGGTCATGGTACCTGTCTGTCTGTCAGGTGTATGGTCATGGTACCTGTCTGTCTGTCAGGTGTATGGTCATGGTACCTGTCTGTCTGTCTGTCAGGTGTATGGTCATGGTACCTGTCTGTCTGTCAGGTGTATGGTCATGGTACCTGTCTGTCTGTCAGGTGTATGGTCATGGTACCTGTCTGTCAGTCAGGTGTATGGTCATGGTACCTGTCTGTCTGTCAGGTGTATGGTCATGGTACCTGTCTGTCTGTCAGGTGTATGGTCATGGTACCTGTCTGTCTGTCAGGTGTATGGTCATGGTACCTGTCTGTCTGTCAGGTGTATGGTCATGGTACCTGTCTGTCTGTCAGGTGTATGGTCATGGTACCTGTCTGTCTGTCAGGTGTATGGTCATGGTACCTGTCTGTCTGTCAGGTGTATGGTCATGGTACCTGTCTGTCTGTCAGGTGTATGGTCATGGTACCTGTCTGTCTGTCAGGTGTATGGTCATGGTACCTGTCTGTCTGTCAGGTGTATGGTGATGGTACCTGTCTGTCTGTCAGTCAGGTGTATGGTGATGGTACCTGTCTGTCTGTCAGGTGTATGGTCATGGTACCTGTCTGTCTGTCAGGTGTATGGTCATGGTACCTGTCTGTCTGTCAGGTATATGGTGATGGTACCTGTCTGTCTGTCAGGTGTATGGTCATGGTACCTGTCTGTCTGTCAGGTGTATGGTCATGGTACCTGTCTGTCTGTCAGGTGTATGGTCATGGTACCTGTCTGTCTGTCAGGTGTATGGTCATGGTACCTGTCTGTCTGTCAGGTGTATGGTGATGGTACCTGTCTGTCTGTCAGGTGTATGGTGATGGTACCTGTCTGTCTGTCAGGTGTATGGTGATGGTACCTGTCTGTCTGTCAGGTGTATGGTCATGGTACCTGTCTGTCTGTCAGGTGTATGGTGATGGTACCTGTCTGTCTGTCAGTCAGGTGTATGGTGATGGTACCTGTCTGTCTGTCAGGTGTATGGTCATGGTACCTGTCTGTCTGTCAGGTGTATGGTCATGGTACCTGTCTGTCTGTCAGGTATATGGTGATGGTACCTGTCTGTCTGTCAGGTGTATGGTCATGGTACCTGTCTGTCTGTCAGGTGTATGGTCATGGTACCTGTCTGTCTGTCAGGTGTATGGTCATGGTACCTGTCTGTCTGTCAGGTGTATGGTCATGGTACCTGTCTGTCTGTCAGGTGTATGGTGATGGTACCTGTCTGTCTGTCAGGTGTATGGTGATGGTACCTGTCTGTCTGTCAGGTGTATGGTGATGGTACCTGTCTGTCTGTCAGGTGTATGGTCATGGTACCTGTCTGTCTGTCAGGTGTATGGTCATGGTACCTGTCTGTCTGTCAGGTGTATGGTCATGGTACCTGTCTGTCTGTCAGGTGTATGGTCATGGTACCTGTCTGTCTGTCAGGTGTATGGTGATGGTACCTGTCTGTCTGTCAGGTGTATGGTGATGGTACCTGTCTGTCTGTCAGGTATGTTCTGGCTGGGGTCAGGTGTCATGGCGTTTGCCTAGACAGGATTTCCATGATGACGGGATTGTGGTGGACTACCAGAAATCCAGAAGCGTCCTGCAGCTCTCCAATGCCAGCTGGAGGAATTCTGGGAGATATGCGTGTGAGGAGTCCTCGTCCAATCAGATCAGACAGATGGACATCTTCATCCCAGGACGAGGTGACCTGTAACCTTTGTTGTAATGGAAGAGTCGTCATCATGGGCCTGATGATTTCTTTTGTCCCCCTCAGGTCCAGACGAATGGTTTGTTCCGCTTGGTCCAGGTGTGGTGATGAAGGAGAAGGAGGAAGACACAATTCCGTGCGTCGTATCCGACCCGCTTCTGAACGTCAGCCTGTACGAGCGTGGAGACACAATTCCACTTCCTGGAATGAAGTACGAGCCTGCTCACGGCTTCACGGGTCACCTGAATGACTCGTCGTACGTGTGTGTGGCGTCCAACGGTTCCGAGCAGACCCAGTCACAGGTGTACTACGTTTTCAGCATTGTAGGTGAGTTTGGAGCCTCCACTCACCTGTTCGTCTGACCTGTCTGTGGCTCACCTGTGTGGCTCACCCGTCAGTCGCCAAGGAGATGCAGGTGGACTTGATAGCTTCCAGCACAGTGTTGAAGCGAGGAGAACCTCTTACTGTCAACTGCACGGTCCAAGACACCGAGATGGTATATTTCTCTTGGGACTTCCCACGCAAGAAGGTAACCTAGTCTCCGCCCACATATGACTTGATTGACAGGTGGCTCAGTCTCCGCCCACATAGGACTTGATTAAGTGATTGGTTGGTGTTTTTACAGGAAATCGAGCCACTCACGGAATTTCTGCCCAATGAAATTCGTTCCTTTGTTAGCATCCCGGCAGCAAGGCAGTCAGACTCTGGTAGGTGTTGATGATCCCTCTGTAGTGATGATGCGTGAGTTGAGAAGCTGCCCCGGTAAGCAAGGAGGAGGTGTTTGTTGCAGGTGTGTACGCATGCTCGGTGCAGGAAACACTTCAAGGGCGAACTGTGGAAAAGAACATGACTGTAACTGTACTGGGTGAGAGCGCACACACGTGCACGCACACGTGCACGCACACGTGCACACACACACGTGCACACACGCTTACAGGTGGACTGTCTGCAGACGGAGGCTACGTTTTGGTGCGCCCGTCACATGACACCAACATGTCATGTCTCATCTACCACACGGTAGAGCTCCGTGTGCTGGTGGAAGCCCACCCTCCCCCCACTATAGTATGGACCAAAGACAAGCAGGGTGTCGTCACGGAAACAAGCTCAGTATCCATCACACACGTGGCAGGCAGCAGGTAAGAAGGCGAGGACGGCGTGCCAATCAATCAATATTTCAACCAATCACCATACGGATGACGGCAGCTACGTGAGCACGCTGACCGTGCGGCCAGTCCGTCTGAATCAGACAGGATGTTACACCGTGACCGCTTCAAACCAGGATGCCCGAGATGAGGTTGTCTTCCACCTGGAGGTCAAAGGTCAGACAATAATGATGATCCAACTTTATTTCATTTCTCTGCTCACGCTTCATTCTGTGTGTGTGTGTGTGTGTGTGTGTGTGTGTGTGTGTGTGTGTGTGTGTGTGCAGCACCCCCAAAAATAACCTTGCTGACGGAGTCGAGCAGCCAGGCCATGCTATGTGTCAGCGAAGGCGCCCCGCCCCCTTCTGTCACCTGGTTCACATGTCACAGTGCGGATGGGTAAAGGACACGCACACATACGCCCACGCACACGCTAACAAAACAAGGTTGGTGGCACATCAGTGGGCCTGTCACGGTACATGTTGTGGGACGATAGTTGTCCTACAGATGATTTTTTGGAGGGCATTATTTCATGAATGTAAGATAATATGTGTCATAATAATGCCTATTGAAAGCAATGAGGTTGAATTCCTACCATTGTCTTTGGAATGTCAATCAAATGTCAATCAAATGAAGTCAACTAAGAACATAATAAATTCAAGCAAAAAAACACAAAATAAAATGGACTCTTTCAGCACCTAAATGAAAATCACAATGACCAACAAAACCGATACAAAGTCAGAAAACTAAAATGGAGTATCAAGTCTCTGTAAAGCAAATGAGGATTATGATGATTATGATGATAATTATGATTCTTATTCCTTAAAGGGAATGCTCATTTTTGGGCTCTTTGTGTTGAGTTGTGGAGAGCAGCTACACAACATAACCAGCACACAAAGCTTTCTAGAGCTTCCAGAAGGTGCAGCTAATTCAGCTGGACCACCTCCAGGCACACCCCCTCCGCTGTGGTTGCTTCACGCTCCCCAGTGCTCCCAACTTCATGGGAGTCGATAAACGGTAGAGGAGTGGATAATAAAGGTGATGTATCTTTTAACATCATCCATACGTGTTGGATCCCCAATCCCATCCAAAGTAACGGCTGGACAGTTCCGAGTTCTCAAGAAAAGAGGTTACTTCAAGATGTCTCTCAATGCTAAGTAGCTTTAGCATTTTAGCATTAGCTTTTATACAGCACGTCTAATGTGCTCTGCGGGACTACCAGTGGGTAAAACACTTGGGTAGAGCCACTGATTGTGGTGGGAAAAGGCAACAGCATCACAGCATCGGGTGTGCCTGAAGCAACGAAGCGAGTGGGTGCCATCGGCTTCTTCTGGAGTCACCAGAGTGGAAAGAAACACAAAGGCAGTTGAAGAACGGGGACTGCAAAGAGGACAGAAAATCGAAAAATAGGTGACGGAATTGTTTGTGTGCAGGTGCGCTAACGGGACAGGAAGCTGGAGGAGCCAATCCGCTGCCTCCGAGGGTGTGGTGCTGCAAGAGAGCATCACTGTCATGGCGGACGAGGGTCTAACCCAGGTAACCGTCACCTCACCCTTCTTTATTATACTTACTTTATTTTCCAGTCAGCACCAATTCCACCCTTTCTTTCACTCCTTCTTATTAGTTGGCAATCATCTTCATACATTTCTTTTTCTGTTGATTGTTCAAAACCCTTCATTCTTCTCCACAAGCAGTCTTCTATTCCTCTATTCCTATCTTCCCCCTTTTTCCTGCTTTTCTTACTGTGGAGATTTGAACACAGATTTGAAGGAAGGTACCATGAAAACACAAAACAATGCAAGTGCATTGTGGGTGGTTTATTCTCCCACAAATGAATGCTAACAGATATTATTATCAACATGTTTGAGACCAAATAAAGCCCAGTTGTGATCAGACATCATAAGAATAATAAATACTACTAATAATACAGCTGACTGACTTGTCCATTTAAGTCACGGCTAAAAAATGAATTTAGAATAAACAACATATTCATACATCATACATCATCGCCCGTGTTTCTCCCATGCAGGTGCGCAGCGTGCTGACTCTGCAGACTCCAGCTTCCTTCTTCGCCGTCCGCTGTGAGGCCTCCAACTCTGCCGGTAGACGAGCCAGAGACCTTCGCCTGGTATCGGCTTGTACGTTATGGTGCTGGTTGATGAGTTCGACACGGCATGCCTCGCTTAGCACGTACACTGGTCATAGTACTCTTGCTCTAAGTACTCAGCTACCGCTTCCTGTCCAGCTCTTTTGTCTCAGGTGGCCATGTTGGCGCCGATTCTCATTCTGGTCGTCATCGCCATCATCTTCCTCATCATACTCATCATCCTGTGGAGAAAAGTCTGTATTGTTTGTACTTCTACCGCACACGGAGTGTACAAATGGAATGGTATTCAAAGTGTATATTTGCTGATTGTAACAAACACTAAAGTTACTTTGTAGCTCACTGTAATAGTAATACCAGTATCAGCAGTACTGCTGCTTGTAATCACAGTGGTACTAGTAGGTAGTCATAGTAATATGTTGTACTAGTATCAGCAGTACTGCTGCTTGTAATCACAGTGGTACTAGTAGGTAGTCATAGTAATATATTGTTCTAGTATCAGCAGTACTGCTGCTTGTAATCACAGTGGTACTAGTAGGTAGTCATAGTAATATATTGTACTAGTATCAGCAGTACTGCTGCTTGTAATCACAGTGGTACTAGTAGGTAGTCATAGTAATATGTTGTACTAGTATCAGCAGTACTGCGCTTGTAGTAACAGTGGTACTAGTAGGTAGTCATAGTAATATCATGTACTAGTATCAGCAGTACTGCGCTTGTAGTAACAGTGGTACTAGTAGGTAGTCATAGTAATATGTTGTACTAGTATCAGCAGTACTGCTGGTGGCAGTAACAGTGGTACTAGTAGGTAGTCATAGTAATATCATGTACTAGTATCAGCAGTACTGCTGGTGGTAGTAACAGTGGTACTAGTAGGTAGTCATAGTAATATCATGTACTAGTATCAGCAGTACTGCTGGTGGTAGTAACAGTGGTACTAGTAGGTAGTCATAGTAATATCATGTACTAGTATCAGCAGTACTGCTGGTGGCAGTAACAGTGGTACTAGTAGGTAGTCATAGTAATATCATGTACTAGTATCAGCAGTACTGCTGGTGGCAGTAACAGAGGTACTAGTAGCTAGTCATAGTAATATCATGTACTAGTATCAGCAGTACTGCTGGTGGCAGTAACAGTGGTACTAGTAGGTAGTCATAGTAATATCATGTACTAGTATCAGCAGTACTGCTGGTGGTAGTAACAGTGGTACTAGTAGGTAGTCATAGTAATATCATGTACTAGTATCAGCAGTACTGCTGGTGGTAGTAACAGTGGTACTAGTAGGTAGTCATAGTAATATCATGTACTAGTATCAGCAGTACTGCTGGTGGCAGTAACAGTGGTACTAGTAGGTAGTCATAGTAATATCATGTACTAGTATCAGCAGTACTGCTGGTGGCAGTAACAGTGGTACTAGTAGGTAGTCATAGTAATATCATGTACTAGTATCAGCAGTACTGCTGGTGGCAGTAACAGTGGTACTAGTAGGTAGTCATAGTAATATCATGTACTAGTATCAGCAGTACTGCTGGTGGCAGTAACAGTGGTACTAGTAGGTAGTCATAGTAATATCATGTACTAGTACAGGGGTCGCCAACCTTTTCTATGAAAAAAGCCATTTTACCACCTTGCCCACTAAAGAAAAATAGCCTGGAGCTGTAAAACATAGCTTTAAAAGAAGGTCTTCTAAAGTCTAAGAAGAGAATAGAAGAAATAGAAATAGAAATAGAAATGGTGGATGGAGTACTCTTGCTAGTATTGAAGATAAACTTGGGTAAAATTACTGTAAACTTATGTGATTTGTTTACTGCGGCGCAAACAAGTTCCCATGCTGCACTTTTAAAATGATCTCCAATTTATTTGATGGAAATGTCAAACAGAGAACTGAATCGCATCTTGGGTGCTCATCCTCAGGCTCGTCCAATCACCTAACCTCGCCCACCCAGAACTCAGCCAGGATGCATTCACGGGCTTATACAAAGTTGGATTTTTTACAACTGGTTACAAAGACGTGCGTTTTCCCCACTCGGGTGTTAAAAAATATTCCAGCGTTGCAAAGGGAGCCACAACAAAGAGGCTGAAGAGCCACGTGCGGCTCTGGAGCCGTGGGTTGCTGCCCCCTGTACTAGAATAAGCAGTACTGCTGCTGGTAATAACAGCGGTACTAGAAAAGAAGCACTAGAGAAGTATTTGTACTCGAGATATTTTGCTAAGTTTTTGCTTTCAGAAACCTGGATATCAAGTTGGTTGGAGGCTGATTGGTTCTGTGAGTCCTGATGGACAAGACCGCACCTACCTGGACCCCGCCCTCCTGCCCTACAGTGCCTCGTGGGAAATACCAAGAGAAAACGTAGTATTAGGTACTACCACGAGATACATGATGCGGCTCATAGACGCTGGTCCTGATGACTCTGTCTTCAGGTCAGGTGCTGGGTTCAGGTGCTTTTGGTTGCGTCATGGAAGCCACCGTTCCTGGTCTGCTCACATCCCAGACGCTGACCAAGGTGTCTGTGAAGATGGTGAAAGGTGTGTACTGTGTACTCTACTTACCTGCGTGTCTTCACTCACCCCACAGTGGAGTCTTACACTCGTGTGTGTGTGTGTGTGTGTGTGTGTTCAGCCAACAGAGGTGCTCATCAGTCTTTGTTGTCGGAGTTGAAGGTTTTGTGTCATCTGGGTCCTCATCTGAACATCGTCAACCTGCTGGGCGCTTGCACCACAGCAGGTGAGACGCCAGTGAAAGTCTACGCCCCCTGCTGGTCAGCACCAGTTTCATGTTTGTTGGTTTTTGTTTGAAGGTCCTCTCTATGTGATCACTGAGTTCTGTTGCCATGGAGACCTGCGGACTTACCTGCAACGCCACAGACACGCCTTTGTACATAACGACACACACGCCGAGAGGTTAACACACACACACACACATTCAGGTGCACACGCACAAGCATGAACGCAACATGTGATGTTGCAGAGAGGCTGATGGAGGTTACATGGACATGAACCAGCAGGAGGAGCTTATCGACGTGCATGACAACGTGCACCGCCTGGCAGGTGAAAGATGATTGTGATGATTGATGGCCTTCGTCAGACGTGTACGTGGCGTTTATCCAACCTGTCCTGCAATTTACTGGCCAAGAAGAAATCATATCTGCTGTCACTTCATTGAGATGATTTTGACGTAACCCTAACCCTCACCCAAACCCCCTTCAGACATTTGACCTGAAGCCATGCCCCCCCACTGCACACGTCAAAACATAGCCCTGATTATGTTGCTGGAGGTGGTTCACTCATTGGTTCATTCATGTTGTGGTCATGGCGGGTGAAAGTGTATTTGGCATGGTGACATGAGGATAACGTTGCCCATGAGCACTGATAAATACCGGAGGTAAGTATCATCCTACGTATCTTCTATTCCACATCCATTTCATTTGAGGACACTTCATTGATGAAGAGATGGCCCTTTATTCTTGTCACTTATACAGAAGTACAAGCCAAATTGTGCAATCATCCATCCATACATATACAACTTACTATGCAGTAGAACAAGGGGTGACAGGACAGGATGATTGGGCGATGGGGGGGGGGGGGTAGGAAGGGGAACAACACTGGAGGATTGAGAGAAAAAAAATACAATTCCAAACTAAGCTGCTAAAATATGGGAGCACTTTGTGGGACTGTTAAAAAAACCCTCGGCATATTAGCCGCCACAAAGGGGAAAGGTCAAAGGTCTCCCAGCGCGGCCAGCCGCAGCTACTGCAGCCAATTACGGCCCAAGCCGTGGTCCCTGTCATGCCCGCACCGGGTG
Source organism: Doryrhamphus excisus (assembly GCF_030265055.1). Taxonomy (NCBI): domain Eukaryota; kingdom Metazoa; phylum Chordata; class Actinopteri; order Syngnathiformes; family Syngnathidae; genus Doryrhamphus; species Doryrhamphus excisus. The sequence continues at coordinate 21,372,145 of NC_080476.1, forward strand.
GGGGATGGGGGTGATATAGCGGCAAAGGCGTTGAGGTGGGGTGTGACTGCGAATGCACCCATGTGTCTCCCACGCTAACGTAGTGGCTGTCTCCATCCCGTCATGGTCTCATCATTTAGGACATGCGCTACTTTGCAGTGAAGTTATATCCGTGTGAGCCAGCTAGGTGGAACTAGCCACAATTCAATACACGGACAGTATTTAGGTGGAGTAGCAGCTTATTGAATATATCATAAAACATGAATGACGTTCCTGTGAAAGTCAATAATTATGCATAATTACTTACATTTGTATCTTTCTTTCTGTCTCCATACTTCCATCTTCTCAGCAAATGTTGTAGCTCCTCCTTCCCCTCGGTTCCAAGGTTGGCCCCCTACCATACTAGGTATCAAGGGGTGTATAGCCATTAGCACTTACCCCTTACCCCTCGGTTTAAGGGGAATTGGGATGCCACTTAATTGTCGTGAACTAAGGGGTAAGGCCAAGGGCCAAGCGGTGGAATGGGGGTTCAGCCTAAATATGGGAAGGGATGTCATACATAAGGTGCACCTACTTGGAATTAGTGTCATTTCCCTGCAGGCCAGCAGGAGGCGTCGCCGCTCTTCCTCAGTGACTCTGCTGTCCTTGAACCAAAGGACCTCCTCAGCTTCTCCTACCAGGTGGCCCGCGCCATGGACTTCCTGTCCTCCCGTAACGTACGCTCACACAGGTGACCGCTGGGGGGCTGCTGAGAAAAGTCTAGATGTGTTCCAACAGTGTGTCCACAGAGACCTGGCAGCTAGGAACGTTCTGGTGTGTGAGGAGGGGCTGGCCAAGGTTGGCGACTTGGGTCTGGCTCGGGACCTACTGAAGGACGAAAACTACGTAACCCGAGGACATGTCAGTTGATGACACGGTGACAGTTCATCAAGTGACAAAGTCAACATGTCAGTCTTTTCCCAGCAGACCTTGCTGCCACTCAAGTGGATGTCCCCAGAGAGCATCTTCCAAAATACTTACTCCTCCCAAAGTGATGTGTGGTCCTACGGAATTCTGCTGTGGGAGATCTTCTCTTTGGGTGAGACTCCTGCACCGGCCGGACCCGTGGGAAGAACTGGACCAGTCTTGTGTGTCTTTTGTCCCAGGTGAGAGTCCATACGCAGACCTTACCACGACCCAGGAATTCTACTCAGCGCTGAAGACGGGACACCGCCTGACACGACCACAACAAGCCAACTCCAACATGTAGGACAACATCATACCTCAGCATGACATCATACTTCATAACATGACATCATACCTCATACATGACATCAAACCTCATAGCATGACATCATACCTCATAACATGACATCATACCTCATATCATGACATCATACCTCATAACATGACATCATACCTCAGCATGACATCATACTTCATAACATGACATCATACCTCAGCATGACATCATACCTCATAGCATGACATCATACCTCATAGCATGACATCATACCTCATAGCATGACATCATACCTCAGCATGACATCATACCTCATACATGACATCAAACCTCATAGCATGACATCAAACCTCATAGCATGACATCATACCTCATAACATGACATCATACCTCATAACATGACATCATACCTCATACATGACATCATACCTCATAGCATGACATCATACTTCATAACATGACATCATACCTCATACATGACATCAAACCTCATAGCATGACATCATACCTCATAACATGACATCATACCTCAGCATGACATCATACCTCATACATGACATCAAACCTCATAGCATGACATCATACCTCAGCATGACATCATACTTCATAACATGACATCATACCTCATACATGACATCAAACCTCATAGCATGACATCATACCTCAGCATGACATCATACCTCATAGCATGACATCATACCTCATAGCATGACATCATACCTCATAGCATGACATCATACCTCATAGCATGACATCATACCTCATAACATGACATCATACCTCATATCATGACATCATACCCATACATGACATCAAACCTCATAGCATGACATCATACCTCATACATGACATCAAACCTCATAGCATGACATCATACCTCATAACATGACATCATACCTCATAGCATGACATCATACCTCAGCATGACATCATACCTCATAGCATGACATCATACCTCATAACATGACATCATACCTCATACATGACATCATACCTCATACCATGACATCATACCTCATAACATGACAGCATACCTCATAACATGACATCATACCTCATAGCATGACATCATACCTCATACCATGACATCATACCTCATAGCATGACATCATACCTCATAACATGACATCATACCTCATAACATGACATCATACCTCATAGCATGACATCATACCTCATAACATGACATCATACCTCATAACATGACATCATACCTCATAACATGACATCATACCTCATAACATGACATCATACCTCAGCATGACATCATACCTCATAGCATGACAGCATACCTCATAGCATGACATCATACCTCAGCATGACATCATACCTCATACATGACATCATACCTCATAGCATGACAGCATACCTCATAACATGACATCATACCTCAGCATGACATCATACCTCATACATGACATCAAACCTCATAGCATGACATCATACCTCATAGCATGACAGCATACCTCATAACATGACATCATACCTCATACATGACATCAAACCTCATAGCATGACATCATACCTCATAGCATGACATCATACCTCATACATGACATCATACCTCATAGCATGACATCATACCTCAGCATGACATCATACCTCATAGCATGACAGCATACCTCATAACATGACATCATACCTCAGCATGACATCATATCTCATACATGACATCATACCTCATAGCATGACATCATACCTCATAGCATGACAGCATACCTCATACCATGACATCATACCTCATAGCATGACAGCATACCTCATACACGACATCATACCTCATACACGACATCATACCTTATAGCATGACATCATACCTCATAGCATGACATCATACCTCATAGCATGACAGCATACCTCATAGCATGACAGCATACCTCATAGCATGACATCATACCTCAGCATGACATCATACCTCAGCATGACATCATATCTCATACATGACAGCATACCTCATACCATGACATCATACCTCATAGCATGACAGCATACCTCATACACGACATCATACCTCATACACGACATCATACCTTATAGCATGACATCATACCTCATAGCATGACATCATACCTCATAACATGACATCATACCTCATAGCATGACATCATACCTCATAACATGACATCATACCTCATAGCATGACAGCATACCTCAGCATGACATCATACCTCATAGCATGACATCATACCTCATAACATGACATCATACCTCATACATGACATCATACCTCATAGCATGACATCATACCTCATAGCATGACATCATACCTCATAGCATGACAGCATACCTCAGCATGACATCATACCTCATAACATGACATCATACCTCATACATGACATCATACCTCATAGCATGACATCATACCTCATAACATGACATCATACCTCATAGCATGACATCATACCTCATACATGACATCATACCTCATAGCATGACAGCATACCTCAGCATGACATCATACCTCATAGCATGACATCATACCTCATAGCATGACATCATACCTCATAACATGACATCATACCTCATAGCATGACATCATACCTCATAGCATGACAGCATACCTCAGCATGACATCATACCTCATAGCATGACATCATACCTCATAGCATGACAGCATACCTCAGCATGACATCATACCTCATAACATGACATCATACCTCATAACATGACATCATACCTCATAACATGACATCATACATCATAACCTGTGTATGCATGTATGCTAACATGCATATATATACATATATATATATTTTTTTCTTCTTCTTTTTTTAAATCACGTGAAATGGGGTGTGTTCAGTTACGGCATGATGAAGGCATGTTGGAGCGAGTGTCCTGGGTCCAGACCGCTGTTCTCGTCCTTGGTGGCCTCTTTGGACCTTATGTTGTCTGAGGACTACAGGAAGGTGGGGACCTCATTCCGGCCAATTATTGAAAGCATCCAGTCTCACTTTAAGTCTCCTTCCTTCCTTCCTTCCTTCCTTCCTTCCTTCCTTCCTTCCTTCCTTCCTTCCTTCCTTCCTTCCTTCCTTCCTTCCTTCCTTCCTTCCTTCCTTCCTTCCTTCCTTCCTTCCTTCCTTCCTTCCTTCCTTCCTTCCTTCCTTCCTTCCTTCCTATCGCCCTCCCAGATGTACACTAGGCTGATGGATGCCTTCCTGACACGCAAACATCCGGCTGTGGTTCCATCCGTACTGGTGCCCACACTCGCCGAGGGATCCACGGACATGAGCAGTAACAGTCTGAAAATCCCACGATCATGTGATTCGGAACTTGAACTAGTCAGTTTCTCTGGTTGCAAACAGGAAGTCCCAGCCCCAAAATGACAGTCGACCTGGAGGAGGCCGGTCCTTCTCATGGCGTTTTCATCACTCCTGTCAGCATGGAGCTTCATGGCGATGCTGCGCGGGATGCAGAAAGGTATGATGATGATGATAATGATAATGAAGATGAAGAGGTGGGTGACTGTTTCCCTTTCAGAGCTGAAGAACAGGAAGTGACATCAGCAGGCGGAGGTGAGGATCAGGAGGAAAGCTGCCTGTGAACAGATGCTCAACATAATCACATCATTTGATATTCATAACAATGCTTTTGGAAAAACTCTTTCTTCTTACCAGTAAAACATTTCCACCAACACAACCTGTAAAGTCAATCAGCACACCTCCCACATGGCCCCGCCCCTAAACACAACCGTCATCGTCTCTGTAGCTCAACCTACTAGCCCTACTGGAATATGCGTTTTTCACATGAGGATCTTAATGAGGTTTTAGGTCCAGCTACAAGATGCAAAAGCAAGAAGGGGGAGTCAGACTAAAAACATTTGGAACTTGTCAGCCTACTTCACTTGAATTGTTCTTTTGTAGCTCTACCTAAAACCTCAGTAAGATCTAAATGTGCAAAAGGTACATTGTAGCTATTTTTACACTGGTCTTATGGTTTTGACCAGGTCTGTATTCCAGCTCCCTTCTCTCGTCAATTACCATTGTTCACTCAAGCTGTCCGGCAGTTTTGACCGCATTAATAAAGAGATATGGAATATATACGTATTTCTAATACACTCTCACTGGCAGGGATGGGGAAGACTCCTAAAATGTCAAGTGGGAGGCTGTGGGCGTGATGGGCCTCGGTCAGTCAGGGGAAATGGGTGGAGCCAGCATCTGTCAGGAAATTGAGCTGCTTGAGTCTCAAACAGTTTGGACAAGATGAAGATGAAGACATTGTATTTTCTCCTGTTGTCAATCATCTCTGGTGGCTCTGCTGAAGGTAAGAAGGCTCTTCTTAAATGCACTAAGTTGTAAAAATGGAGAAGTACGTCATCAGGAGGAAGATGATCAACACATTTTCCAGGAATAATGACATAAGGAAGAATAAAGATAATGAAAGGTGAATAATAATTGATAACAACACTGGTAGTTTTCTTTTTGGGGTGTTCTAGAAGAACGTTTTATTGTTGGACATCTTTTCCATCCTGATGAGGATGGTTTGTCTTCTTCCTCTTTTCTTCTCCAGACATGACTTCCAAACTGCTGATGAGCGTTAAATACAAAGTTTCACTTCTCCTTTTCTTCTCAAACTCAACTGTCATGTCAACAAAAATCTCTTCTTCTGACCGAAAGCAAACTTCCCCAATCATGTTTTTCATCCAAGAAAGCTTGGACTTTTCAGCAAATCCTTCATTTAGGATCTTCTTCTTCTTCTCATGCCAACGTTTTTATTGCTACAAATCAACCTGGGGAAAAAACGCTAAAGAAGCCATTCGTCCATTTTCTAGGCCACTTATCCTCATTGGGGTGGGGGCATGCTGGAGCCTATCCCAGCTGTCTTGGGGGGGGAGCCGAGGTCCACCCTGGACTGGTGGCCAGCCAATCCCAGGGCACATATAGACAAACAACCATTCACACTCACATTCATACCTATGGACAATTTGGAGTGGCCAATTAACCTAGCATGTTTTTGGAATGAGGGGGGGGGCATACCCGAAGAAAAGCCACGCATGCACGGGGAGAACATGCAACTTCACACAGAGATGGCCCAGGGAGATTCCAACCCAGGTCTTCCCATCTCCTGACTGTGTGGCCTCCATGCCGCACTAAAGAACCCTAACCCAAAATCACGTTGCTCTTTTGGGGAGAAGCTCATGAAAATATTAGCATAATATGCTATGTTCATGATGTAAAGCACTAGACAAACACGGGTCTTTCCTAGACCCGTTGACACAATTTCTTATACTAGTTCCGTCAACAACAGCAGCATGAAAACATTGATGACACTTCCGATGTCGGCTCTCCTTTGGATGGCTGTGTCTTCCAGCACAAGACGCGTGCTCCAGTCCTCAGGTCCAAAATGCTGACAGCAAACCAGCATCTTGTTGATGAGACCCCGCCTCTCCCCCAAAAACAGCTGGGATAGGCTCCAGCATCCCTTGTGAGGATAGAAAATGAATGTATCCAAAGCTATCGCTAGCTTGGTTAATATACACGTCACTTATGGAAATGGAACACTGCGCTGGACGAAATGATGACTACAGGGGCTGCGCCACGCCCCTCCACCCTGTGCCACGAAATTCGAGACCGATGTTGCAACGTTGCTGAAATACTATGCTGTATATTGTTTGTCATCGTGTTCTACATTGTTTGTTTGTTTGAAAGCAAACATTAAATGAGTAAAATACACATTGTCGTATATCTGCCAGCAGCCATGTTGGTCTGAGCATCTTGAAGGCAGAGCTCTCATCGCCTGGCATCGCTTGGCATCGCCGAGCATGGAGAGAGACAGGGGCCACTTGGTACAGGACACGGGTCCAGGAAGAGCTACTATAAAGGAGTTCACAGCTTGTTGTTTTGGTACAGGCAGAGAAGATTTGGTCCTTTTTAAAGATGGTGTTTGTGAAGGACCTCTGATAGCAAGTGGCTCAACCAGGATGCAATCAGGGCTAAACGTTAGATGATCCCAGATAAAAGCCAATCCTGCAGGTAGCCACGCTCACTGACGATCATCTGCTGGTCTTCCTTCCAGATTTCTGTCCGCCATTCATTCATCTGGACTCTGATTTGCTACTGAATGGCTCCGAAGTGGTCTTGACCGCCGGTTCTGCCTTCAGCCTCAGTTGCAATGGCAACGCTTCCGTCCGCTGGTCCACCACTGCATTTCGTCCACTGCCTGAGCATCGTGACGTGCTGGAGGTCAGGCGCTCCACACCCAGGCACACCGGGACATATCGCTGTTCCTACATCAACCGGAGTCTGGACCACGCGCACACCCAGATCCACCTTTATGTCAAAGGTGAGCAAGGCCATGCCCCCTTCCTCACAATTTACAACTACCAATGACATCACTTCCCATGTCGATCGTCTCGCAGACCCGTCCGACCCGTCCAGCGTCTTTGTCACGCCTCGCATGACCCCCAGTGTCAAAGAGGGCGACGACTTCCTGTTCAGGTGTCTGCTGACGGACCCGTCGGTCACAAACCTCACCCTCCAATCAGACTACCAGGATGGGCGGCAGGCCCAACATCTGCCCAGGGGCATGAACGTGACCTTTGATCCCCACAGAGGAGCCCTCATCCATAAGGTCCACAGGAGCTTCAATGGACGCTACGTCTGCTCGGGCTGGAAACTTGGCACACAGTTCAGATCCAAAACCCTTGACCTGCTGGTGGCACCAAGTAACGCCTTGTCTTTACCTGTCTTTCCATCCGTCTCTCTCCTGGTGTTCTCGTCTGTCTCTCCATCTGACTCCTGACTGTCTCACCTGTCCCCCCTCCAGGACAACGTCATCCTCCCCACGTGTCTGTCAATCAGAGGATTTTTTTTCATCTGGAAGGAGAAACATTTGAGGTCACATGTGTGACCAGTAACCCCTCCCACGTCTACACTGTCACCTGGACACACCCCCATGTGCAGGTGAGAGGAGACGTTCAGATGAGAAGAAGGAAAATTAGTTCCAGACACCCAAACATGCTACTTAGGGCTGTCAATCCTTTAAAATAAATATCCATCCATCCATTTTCCTCCGCTTATCCGGGTCCGGGTCGCGGGGGCAGCAGTCTCAGTAGGGAAGCCCAGACTTCCCGGTCCCCGGCCACCTCCTCCAGCTCCACCGGGAGGACACCAAGGCGTTCCCAGGCCAGCTGTGGGACATAGTCCCTCCAGCGTGTCCTAGGTCTGCCCCGGGGCCTTTTCCCGGCTGGGCATGCCCGGAACACCTCACCAGGGAGGCGTCCGGGAGGCATCTGGACTAGATGCCCGAGCCACCTCAACTGACTTCTCTTGATGTGAAGGAGAAGCGGCTCGACTCTGAGCCCCTCCCGGGTGGCTGAGCTCCTCACCCTCTCTCTTGGGGTGAGTCCAGCCCCCCTACGGAGGAAACTCATTTCAGCCGCCTGTATCCGCCATCTCATTCTTTCGGTCCTGACCCAAAGCTCATGACCATAGGTGAGGGTGGGAACGTAGATCCACCGCTAATTGAGAGCTTTGCCTTCCGGCTCAACTCTCTTTTCATCATAGGTATGAATGTGAGTGTGAATGGTTGTTTGTCTATATGTGTCCTGGGATTGGCTGGCCACCAGTCCAGGGTGGACCCCGCCTCTCCCCAAGCCAGCTGGGATAGGCTCCAGCATGCCCGCGACCCTCGTGAGGATAAGCGGTAGAAAGTGGATGTATGAATGTAATTGGACCCAGGTCCATGGGGGGCCATGATCAAATTGACGTGGTCACATGTTTCATTCCAGGCTCCAAATATTACAGTGACGCGTCGCTACAGCAACTGGCTGCAAATGAACAGCACGCTCAGCGTTGTGGGTGTGACTCGGAGGCACGATGGACGTTACGCATGTACGGCTCACAATGAGGCCGGACACGCGACGGCAGCGGCAAGGCTGAGCGTCTTAGGTGGGAAGGGCGGGCGGGTCGAGTGTTGAAGATAATGAAATGTTTGATGCGTGGCCGTTCTCTCTGTCAGACGCTCCCTTCCTGAAGGTCTTCCTGCAGCAGCGTGCCGACAGCCGGATGGCGCTACATGCTAATGCTAGCAGCCAGTCAATGAAAGATGAATGGGAACTGCTCGCTAATGTTAGCGCAGATGCAGCGTACCCTAATGTCGTCAGCCGCAGCAGCACGGTGGGCGTGCTAGAGGGCGGAGACATGATGTTGACCGTCGCTGTGGAAGCATATCCACCAATCAGGAACCTGGACTGGGTGACACCGACAGAAGTGCAGAAGACCCAGAGCTTTGACACCTACAGGTTAGCGAGGCCGCACAGCATCCTCCATCACGGCGTCTTCATCCAAACTGTCGCATTTGCAGGTCGCAAAGCAGCCTGCTGTTCCATCGTGTCCATCGTGAGGCCAAAGGTCGTTACACGCTGCGCTTGGCTAACTCTTTCTTCAATGCCTCCCTGAACTTTGACCTGAGAATTCTCCGTAAGCTCCGTAACGGTCATCCTCCCGTTTCCTTCCCATGGACTGATGCTTGATCTTTGCTGTCGTTGTCCAACACCAAAGGCGCCCCGAGCAGTCTCATCACGGTGCAGAACGACACCCTGACCTGCAGCAGCTCAGGCTTCCCCCCTCCCACCATCCTTTGGGTCACCTGCAGCGGCCTCGTCTGGACGTACGCACCCTCGCACGCTCCCACGCTCCCACGCTCTGGCCTGTCGTATACACGTGACCTTGACTTCCTGTGCAGGTGCGGCAACATCTCCACCGATCAAGTTGATGATGTCACAACACTGGAAAGGGAGGAGTTGACAAAGCACCTCCCCCTCCCTCGGCCAGCGGCCCATGATGTCACCATCGAATGTGTCTCCTTTAACAGCGTGGGACGCTCATGTGACACCTTCTTGCTTCGTGAGCTCGTGTCAGGACCTTCCTCAGCAGTTGGGCTCCTTACCTAAACGTCTTCTCATTCTCTGCAGGAGGTCAGAGCGTCCTCACGCAGCCTTTTGTCACTGCGTCCGTTGTCGCCATGGCGGCGCTGTTGTTGCTTCTGCTGCTTGTCATCTGTAGGATGAAAACGGTTGGTATGCTAAGGGCGTCCTTCACATTTCCCCCAAAACATTTTTGTCCATCTCGATCGTTGTTCAGAAACCAAAATACGAAATTCGCTGGAAGATCATCGAGAGCTGTGACGGGAACAACTACACCTTCATCGACCCCAACCGGCTGCCTTACAATCTCAAGTGGGAGTTTCCCCGGGACAAGCTCCGCCTCGGTAAACATCTTCTTTCAGCGGCACCTTGAACCTTTGACCTTTTCAGGTGACCTTTGACCCTTCCCACCAGGTGCTGTTTTGGGCTCTGGTGCGTTCGGAAAGGTGGTGGAAGCCACGGCGTACGGCCTCGGGACAGAAGATATCACCCGGGTGGCCGTCAAGATGCTCAAACGTCAGTTCCCATTTTTGCTTGTCAGCGTTGCCATCCGCTTTTCTCGATTTATACTTCAGTACTCGATTTTCATTCATTCATCAATTATACAGCGATGGTTGATCAATTTCTATATATTAGGTGTATTGGTTGGGGAATGATTAACGATCGATTGTTTATGAACGATAGATTAATGATATATCATTAATGATATTCACAATAATTCATCAATTATTGATGAATCAGTCATCAATAATTCATTAATTCTACATCAATAATTGATCAATACACAATGCCCAGGTTAGCCTGTGTTCAAAGCCAGAGCATAAAAGTAAGATTTCCATACGGATTTAAAATGCTCCAGTGATGGAATATTAAGAGGCAGGCCATTCCAGAGTCTCGGCCCTGCGACAGAGAAGACCCTAACACCCCCAGATTTAAGATTAGACCGAGGCGTAGTTAAGAGGAGGTGTGAGCTGGACCTCATGGTTCTGGTAGGAACAACATCAGTCAATAAGTCAGGTAAGTATGAGGGAGGCAGCCCGTTCAGCCATTTAAAAAGCAAAAGAAGCATTTTCAACCGGATCCTGTAAGTAACAGTAACAGGGAACAGTAACAGGGAACAGTAACAGGGAACAGGGAACAGGTAACAGGTAACAGTAACAGGGAACAGTAACAGGGAACAGTAACAGGGAACAGGTAACAGGTAACAGGTAACAGTAACAGGGAACAGTAACAGGGAACATGGAACAGGGAACAGGTAACAGTAACAGGGAACAGTAACAGGGAACAGTAACAGGGAACAGGGAACAGGTAACAGGGAACAGGTAACAGGGAACAGGTAACAGGTAACAGTAACAGGGAACAGTAACAGGGAACAGTAACAGGGAACAGGTAACAGGGAACAGGTAACAGGTAACAGTAACAGGGAACAGTAACAGGGAACATGGAACAGGGAACAGGTAACAGTAACAGGGAACAGTAACAGGGAACAGTAACAGGGAACAGGGAACAGGGAACAGGTAACAGGGAACAGGTAACAGGGAACAGGTAACAGGTAACAGGTAACAGGGAACAGGGAACAGTAACAGGGAACATGGAACAGGTAACCAGTGCAAGGAGGCCAGGATTGGGGTCCCATGTAGATGAGGACCATGAACAGGAGACAGCTACCGGAGACGATGTATGGCTGATGTCTGGCAATAGTCCAAGCGGCATGAAATAAATCAATAACAACATGTGGTTGACGGTACGAAGACAAGGGGCCAAGGGGCCAATGGAGTACACCGTCCACTCCATCCCATTTATCAATCAGCAATCAATCAGCAATCAATCATTCATGTCCATGTCGACGTGTGCACGTTTGTACGCAGCGAGCGCCCACCTGGAGGAGCGGGAAGCTCTCATGTGTGAGCTGAAGATTCTCAGCCATCTCGGTTACCATGACAACATCGTCAACCTCCTGGGAGCGTGCACTCAAGGAGGTGGGGGTCAAAGGTCAAAGGAAAACCAATCGGAAGAAGGATTTCTGTGAACTTTGTCGCTCTCACTAGGCCCCATGCTGATGATCACTGAGTACTGTTGCCATGGCGACCTGCTCAACTTCCTGCGTCTGCACACCCCGGATTTCATGGCGGCCATCTTGAACTCCGACACAAAATACTCCAATGTGACGAGTCAGGACGTCAGACACAGGAGGTTTTTTTTTCTTTTTCTCTTCTTCACATGTGCACGTGTGAGAATGTTGTGTGTGTGTGTGTGTGTGTGTGTGTGTGTGTGTGTGGCACACGTGCACATGTGAGCATGTTGTGTTTGTGTGTGTGTGTTGCAGTGATAGCGGAATCTCGTGTTGTTCGGAGTATCAAGAAATGCAATCAGTACTTTCCCACTCAGGTAACACACACTCATGCACAATCAGGTCTGATAAGCACAAGGATGCCATTAACGTGCGTGTGCGTGTGCGTGTGCGTGTGTCGTTCAGGTGGGCACGTGGAGCGTTTGTCTGTCAGTGACCTCATAAGGTTTTCCTACCAGGTGGCTCAGGGTTTGGACTTCCTGTCAACACGAAATGTAACATGAACGCACACACACACACACACACACACACACACAAGTGTGGTAAATCTGTGTGCGTGTTAGTGTATCCACAGAGACGTTGCAGCAAGGAATGTTTTGCTAACGGACCACCACGTTGCAAAAATCTGCGACTTTGGTTTGGCCCGAGACATCCGCAATGACGACAGCTACATTGTCCAGGGGAACGTCAGTGACACACAACACAAGAACACAAGAACACAAGAACACAAGAACACAAGAACACAAGAACACAAGAACACAAGAACACAAGAACACAAGAACACAAGAACACAAGAACACAAGAACACAAGAACACAAGAACACAAGAAGAAGGTGACCACCTGCTCATTTCCTCCCTTCCTGTGACAGGCACGCCTCCCGGTCAAGTGGATGTCTCCAGAGAGCATCTTCCAGTGTGTTTACACGGTCCAGAGTGATGTCTGGTCTTATGGAGTCCTGCTGTGGGAAATCTTCTCTCTAGGTAACCATGGCAACACCACAGAACGTCTCTAATCACTTGTTCACTAATCACCTGTGTGCTGACATGCTCAGGTAAGAGTCCTTACCCCAATGTTGCCGTGGATACCAACTTCTATAGAATGATCAAAGATGGATGCCACATGGATCAGCCCGACTTTGCTCCAGCACAAATGTGAGCCCCCGAAGCTTCCATCTTTGTTCATCTCAAAAAATTCATGGCGTTGGACAACGATTCTTGTCAGTAAAGTTAATGGAAGGTTAGCTTGTCAATAAAGTTATTTGACGGTTAAAAGGTCCACCACGATCCTTGTCAGTAAAGTTCACGGAAGGTTAGGCGGTCAGTGACGGAGAATGACGTCTTTGTCAATAAAGTTCATTGAAAGTTGCCTTCAGGTACCAGTTGATGACTCAGTGTTGGAATTTGGAGCCAAGCGACAGGCCAACATTCAGGATGATTGGTCAGCTGATTGAAAGGCTCCTCCCCTGCGGCAACAAGTCGGGTGAAAGTGAGCAGGTGAAGCCCAATCACACGTTTGGTTTGGTTTGGTTTGGTTTGGTTCGGTTTGGTTTGGTTTGGTTTGGTTCGGTTTGGTTCGGTTTGGTTTTCGTTCGGTTTGAATGTTTTCTTTGTGTTTCTTAAGCCAACGTACAAGAATATAGATGAGTGTGGAGAAGAGGAAGAGTACGAGGAAGTGGTCCGAAGTGGAGCGTCGCTGAAGGGGGAGGAGCAAAGTGAGCGTGATCAAATGTTTCCTTAATGAAGCTTTAAGCGTCATCCCAGAGTCACTCTTTGCTCCTCAGATGGCGGCCAGGAAGCCGAGGCGGCAAAGAGAATGAAAAACATCTACCAGCTCTCCTGATGGTCTCCACCAATCCTGTTCTTGTGGTCACATGACAGGAAATCAATCACCTTTGATGTCTTCTCATCTGTCATCAACAAACCACCTGAGCAATCCTTGGACCTCTGTGAGCACCTTCAGACGTGCACGCTTGTAGCATCACACCTTTCCAAACCCTGAGAAGCTAAGCTGGTCTGGTGCTTCTCAGTTGACTCGGGAATCCGCACGTATGCTTCCCTGCTCTCCATTTTGTTGCACGTTCTTGCTTTCAAGTTCACGTTCAGTGTCTGTACAAAAGACACAATTATAAATATCATCACTTTCTCTAGTATTTCAAATCGGTTGGGAGGGCGGGGGGGAATTCTGTCCCTTGGGCGTGCATGACAGAAAATAACGAGAAGCTAAGCTAGTCCACCTCCCATTCTGTGCTGTTTTGGATATCCACCTCACATCATGGAACTATTTCATCCAAGTCATCTGAATCTTGGAGGAAACACCTAGTGATCATTTCTTTTCTGTCGTCACCAGTTTTAATTTTGATGAATTATGAACTATGCATACTTGTATGTCCTTATTTTAGCTGTCCTGGCATCATTTCCTGCTGGGAATGTAACTGAAAGTGATGCCACATTTGCTGTATGTGTTGACTTTTCTCTAAATAAAAACAACAGAAGAAAACAACCGGCAGTCTCTGTCGGGCAAACTCGCTTAACGCTTCCTGTATTCGTTCATCAAAATAAAAGCATGCCCTGGTACCAAATCCCAGCTAGCCATTTTTGCTTCCCAAATGTTACAAAAACTTTGCATTTTTTTTTGGTCGGGTTGCTTGCCCCTTGGCTGCGGTGGTACGCGTTTGTGGGTTAGGGTTAGACTGATGATTGGTACCGATGAGTGCTTGTCTTGATGGATTATTGATTGGTACTGATGCTCGGTGTGTTGTACCTGCAGGGCAGGTGTGGGTTATTCCCAAGAATATTAATGTGACATTTTTATTGCCAAAGGACTTTCAATGTAGGGAGGGGCTTGTTAATGACTTTAATCAGCCCAAATAAACAGCTCGTCACGGTGTGTGTGATAGTATTGATGAATGATTAGCAGTGACGTGGTCGTTATCGGTCTTTTCAACTCACTCAAAGGTTGAGGTGAAGTCACTCATTGATCAGTTTACTTTGTGGTCTTGCTGCTGACACGTTGAGAACTTTTGAAGGCAAACAAACAAACGATACGTTCAGGATGAAAGGACGTGCTCGTTTGTCGTCTTTGGAGTTCCTGCTGATGGTCACCTGCTTGCTGCTGCTGCTTTGTTGCGTTGGATTGTTGGTGCTTCTGTGGATGGATGATCGGCCGCCAGGTGATGCTCCGCTTCTCATTCTTTTTGTAGATCCGTGCTTTCCAACGCTTTGTCTTTGACAGCTACTTTTCCTCGGTGAAAATGTCTGAGAGCTACTCTAGTTGTGGCATTTAGTTTACCAGCTCACTTTCAGTTCAGTTCAGTGTACTGATATCCCAACAACCGCTATCTCATAGCTCTTACGCATGAAGCTCTCATTCATGAATGACAACAGAGAGGCAACTGAAACCCACACGAGCAAGCACTCTGCGACAAAGGCAAGGAAGAAGTGTATTTTGCATGGTCATGGGTTAGGCTTGCCTTGAGCGCTGATAAATAGATAAGTCTCGTGCGACAGTATTTCAACCCAAACAAAGCCAATGTGTTTGTTTGACCAGAGAATGATGAAAGACAACTCCCATTTTGTCTTCTTCTCTGGTGTTGTCACGTTATCAACTGGAAACCTGAAAGGGAAGTGGGCTTGCGGTTGGCTGAGCCCTCTTCTAGATGTTTCCTACTGGACAGTGGAAAAGACACTTTCTGTACATATTTTACTGATGCTGTAGTTGTTCACTCAGCTGGCTCCTGCCCACCAGAGAATGATGCTAAATAAAGACGTTTGACTTTGCTGCGTCCAAGATGGCGTGGACCCGGGCGTGCTGAGTGGGAAGATGACCATCACCAGCGGTGCCACGTTCTGCGAGGAGCTGAAGAATTCCAGCAGTGTGCAGTTTAAGTCTCTGGCGTTTGACGTCCAACATCTGGTGAGGTCACAGCTTTTATTCGTCATTCAGGGCTGCTCACCTGACTTGTGGTTGGTCGACAGGTGACGGAGGCGTTAACACGCAGTCGTCTCAACAAGGACTTCACGTCTTGTCAGGTTCTGCTCTTCGCGTGAGGACAGCCCAGATTGAAGGATGGGATGATCCATTCATTAATTATTGACGATTGGTTATTGATCCTCAGCCAGGGCAGCGTTATTGTGACCTTTGACCTTTGGTTCCGTCAGCCGGTGGACAGGAATGAAGTGGAGCAACAGATGAGGGCTGGCCTTGAAGACAGCAGGGGACTGGTGGTGGACAAAGATAGTATCCACATCACAGGTGAGGTCATAGGTCAGCAGATTTTGATCATTTCAATTCTATTTGCCTATTGCCTATTGCCTGTTGCCTGTTGCCTGTTGCCTGTTGCCTGTTGCCTGTTGCCTGTTGCCTGTTGCCTGTTGCCTGTTGCCTGTTGCCTGTTGCCTGTTGCCTGTTCCCTGTTGCCTGTTGCCTGTTGCCTGTTGCCTGTTGCCTGTTGCCTGTTGCCTGTTGCCTGTTGCCTGTTGCCTATTGCCTATTGCCTATTGCCTATTGCCTATTGCCTATTGCCTATTGCCTATTGCCTATTGCCTATTGCCTATTGCCTGCCGATCCATTTGGGAGAACGAGCATCAACATGACCTTATAAACCAGCACATTCCAGCAGGGAATTGAGGGTTCCAAGAAATCAATGATTTCTTCTGAAAATACAGGATTCATCACAGCCTATTGGTTCCAGACCCGACCGCATTAAAGTAAAGGTTGAATCACCACCAATTCAGTCATTCAAACATTTGGAAGAACAGATATCTTTGGTGTTGGACCGTAATCCCACATCTCACACAGTAGAATAATATCCCATCTTTACTGTACTTTACTCTGGACCACCAACCTCTTTTTACCCCGCAACGAGAGGAAGCCATTTGTGCAATGGTGATAGCAAACAATGAAAGCAACCATCACTGACCCGGGGTGCCACCCCCATCCGGTCATGCAGTGGTTTGCAGCACATGACAGAATGCTAGTCGAATAGCTCCCTCCTGCTCCCCATTCCTTCATCCCTGGAGGATGTATTCTCCGCCTGGTGGTATAGGTATACTGGAGGTATACTGTATGTCCAGCGTAATGCTAGTAGCCACAGATGCAGCATGTGATAACATCGCAGTACCTAAAGAATCCACTAGGTTTTGCAGTTTGCAAATGTTAATAAGGTTGCCAGAACCTCTACACCGTGGGAAAACCTGTAGTCGTAAGAAGCGTACAACAAGTGGTGGAAGCACGACTGCTTGGGCTGAAGGTGCATCCCATTTTTTTGTTTTTATTCTTCTTTAATTCATGTTACATGTCAACTGGAAAGGGCAGTATATTCTAAAACTGACTGGTTTACTAGTGTCCATTCTCTTTTGCTGCTTTAACTGAAAATGATTAAATGCACCTCCCATTTACAAAACTAGATGGGCACTTGAATGCAACAGGGCAGCCGCGCAGGTTTCAACCCTAACCCTAACCCTAAGTCCTCATTGATCATACTAAAACAGTTAAACAGTTCAAGTCTGATTACATAGTTCAATTACACACATATATATATATGTGTGTGTGTGTGTATATGTCTGTGTTAATACATGCAAATACACATAATTGTGCTATAATCGTTATTATTGGTATTATTAGTGGTACTACTATTGGTAGTATTTCCTCCCTTTGGTGAAATATCCATTGCAAGTAGCTTTGTTGTCATGATGTCTTTTGCGGCCACAGGAATTGATAAAAGAATCGTTTGCAAAACTGGCGATTCCAAGGAATCAAAAGACTGGGAACTGGTTTTGTGGGGAGTTTGGATTCCCATCCCTCCCAGCAATGTTAGGTTCAAGGTGAAGAAGCTAACGGATGCCTTTCACAGAGAAACACGTGGTGACCACAGCCGCTCCGTCAACACCTGTGACAGGTGAGGAAGATTATTTTGTCCTTCTTTCTTTCTTTTTTTCCCCGTAAACTATTTTGATGTCTGCCTCGTTTGTGTCCAGTATCATGTCCGCCTCATCAGACTTCCTGTGCTGACCGATCCATGTGCATCGACGCCGATAGTTTCTGTGATGGCGTCCATGACTGTGCTGACGACTCAGATGAGGATGCCACCCATTGTGGTCAGTTTTTTCAGTCAGCTTGTACCGTATGATCCTTAGGTCTCCATAGCAACAAAGTGTGATGGACAATTGGTGTGTTTGGTATCGCCCTTCTGTCTCCACAGCAACCCAGTGTGATGGACAGTTTGTGGTGCTTGGGCCAACGGGATTGTTGGCTTCTGAGACGCACGACACTGGCGGCTTCTGCCGTTGGATCATCAGGTTCCATAAAAGACACTTACTGGAGCTACCAACATCTACACATTATAGAACCTGAGTGACCTGAGTTTGTTTTGTCATCTTCAGGGTCCAAAGCGGATTTTCAGTGAAGATGAACTTGCAGTTTGTGAGCAAAGGAAATGTTGCCATTCTGAGATTTTATGAAGGAGTTGGCGCTGAAAAGTGGCTTGCAGGTCAGGACCAGGTCCATCAACTCCTGGATCCAGATGCTCTTACCCACTGACCTTTACCTTTGCAGCCGAGTTCTCAGGCTCCACCCCTGCGGGGACAGTGTGGCTGCTGACAGACCAATCCACCGTGGAGTTTTCCTGGCATGATTTTACCAGCACGTCGGGATTCAGCGCCACCTTCCATGCCGTGAACGTGTCACAGCTCCCCGGTGAGACACCTGCCGTCAAAGTTAGAGAAGTGTTCAGAAGTCATTGTTGATGCCTTTGGCGTCTTTTAGTCGAGGAGAAGCTAACATGCACCTTTGAGCGAGGCGTATGCTTGTGGAGGCAACATCATGACGACGACGGCGACTGGCTTCGAACCAGAGGCTCCACCTTCCCTCCACTCAGTGGCCCGAGTGTCGACCACACCCTGGGAAACTTGTCGGGTAGGATTGAATGTTAGCATTGTGTTAGCATCACTGCTAGCATATCATGTTCCTCAGGTTTCTACTTGGTTACGCCTCTGAGCCCCGGCCAATGGCTGAAGAGCTTCAGGATTCACAGCCTGCCTTTGACTCCACCCCTTCAGCCCGTGTGTCTCCAATTCTGGTGAGAGCGCAGAGATGGAACACTGAAAATGACAAAGAGTAAACAAAGAGGAAGTCAGATGATGTGTGCGTGTGAAGGTATCACATGTTTGGAGAAGACGTCCATCGTCTTCAAGTCCTGTTGCTCCAAACGTCTCCTTCGCATCCTCACGGTGTCGTCACCGTGGTCTTTAACAAGGACGGCAACTATGGTGACAACTGGAATTACGGCCAGGTGCTCCTCAACCTGACAACAGAAACTCAGGTCGGTGACATCACACAGGAAGTCCACTGTCAGATTCGGACATGTGTCATGTGACTGTGAAGTATCTAGGAAGACAAAAGAAATTGAGAAGCACTGGTAAAGGGAACACGAATGTTGCAGATATGCGCCATCTCCTGGTGTAACAAACGAACTACACAAGGCATCACATTAACAGCAAATTCAGCATTGTTGCTACTTTGGCCACTTTAAGGGCTATTTCGCTTTTCATCATAGGGGAAAAAAAACAATACCGATATTGAATTTTGATGGCAATAAAAAATGGGGGGGGGGGGGGGGATAAAAATGGGGGGGGGCTCAGTCACGCAGGGGGCCACAAGTGAAAGCCCATGACAGGTTGTGGGCCCAACAGCAAGTTTTGTGTTTTCTGTTTGCTGATGTGATCACCAACCCTCGTGTAGCCTGGTGAAATGTTTTACAAATGTTGAAACTGGATTTAAAACTGAATTGAAGCCAAACTGATTTCAAGCTAATCCATGCAGGTTGTCTTTCAAGCTCTGAAGAAAGGAGGCATGAGGAATGATATCGCTTTGGATGACATCACACTGACTTCTGAGCCATGTGGCCCTGCCCCCCCTGAACCAACCATCGTGCCAACCCCAACCACCACACCCCCCATGCCAGGTAACAATCAAACCTCACTTGAAAATCGCACTAAGCCAGGTGATCGACAAGCCACACCCACTAAGACAATCAAACCACACCCACAAAGCCAGGTGAAAATCAAGCCACACCCATTAAGACAGGCGAGCATAAAGCCACACCCACTAATCCAAGTGTCCATCAAGCCACACCCATTAACCCAGGTCACCATCAAGCCACCCCCACTAAGCCAGGGGAAAATGTCTGATCCGGCCCTCTCTCTTCTGATTGGTCAGCTGACTGTGGCGGTCCTTTTGACCTCTGGGAGCCAAACTCGACCTTCAGCTCTCCAAATTACCCAGAAAACTATGGACAGGAAGCGCGCTGTGAGACCCCGCTTTGTTTCATAAACACATGAGTGCGACTGTGCCTGATTTGAAAAATAAAGAAATGCGCTGGCAGGTGTGTGGACGCTGCACACCGTCCCAGGTGAAAACATCCAACTTCACTTCCTGGATATGCATGTCGAAGCTCACTATGACATGGTGGAGGTGAGGGACGGGGCAGGGCCAAATTCCACCTTACTGGGTGAGCTGTGATGTTTAAAGAGAATTCTTCTTAGTCTACTTTCCACTCATTAACGTCTTTCTTGTAGCCGTTCTCACTGGCAGTGAAGCCCCCGTCTGTGACTTCTTTTCCACAACCAATCAGATGACAGTCTGTTTTTTCACGGACAAGTCGGGTCACGGTCGTGGATTTAAGGCCAACTTTACCTCTGGGCTCAACTTGGGCTCCCCAGGTGAGATCATGATCTTGCTTCACAGACCATTAGTCAACCGTTAGCCTAGCACATGTAAGCTTCAGCTAACAGTGACGTAATATGTCAGCAAGCGCTGAAATTGATGTTAAGACAAACAATTCAACTGAAGAGACAGGAACAGGAAGTTGACAGTCTGACAAGTCCAGGTCTCAGCTCTTTGTGTGGCTGTCTGTGAATCAGATCCTTGTGCTGAAGACCAGTTCCAGTGTGGGACAGGTGACTGTATCCATGGTAACAGTCAGTGTGATGGCGTGATGGACTGTCGCGATGCTTCAGATGAAGCTGAGTGTGGTGAGGCTGATGTCCCGTCTTTGACAGCAACCATGTTTGGCTGCATTGTAGATGAACACAACACCGTACGTTTGTTTAGTTGTCTTACCGGGCGTCGCTTCACGTGGTCTCCAGTTTCTGATTGGCTCTTCTCTGTTCACCGTGTGTGCGGACACCTGGAGTCCTCACCTGTCAGACTTCACCTGTCAGTACCTGGGACACAGGTAGGACGCTACCTGTCATGGATCCATCTGGACCACATGTAAGACCTGTTGCCAAATCTAAAAAACTGTGTGTATATTTTGGCGTACATAATAATAATAATAATACATTTTATTTGTGTAGCGCTTTTCAAAATACTCAAAGACACTTTACAGAAGAATGGAGTTGAATAAAGTAAGTAAACAGAATAGAAGACACACCAAAATACAACATTCATTGGTTAATACACAGTTGAAACATGAGTAAAAGCGGGTAAAACTCCACGTAATAAAACTCCACGTAGTAGACATATTCCCATGTGCTTTTCGTTCAATCATCATCAAAATGTGCGCATGCGAACGCTTCCACGATTCACCACAGATGGCTTCCAACACACACACACAATCATACACAATGACCTTTTTTGAATATAACTCTTTAGCCTGCTAACACCTTGCAACTGGGAAGGTTGAGTTTTGAATTTAGATGTTGGAATGGTCTGAATGGGTTGAGAAATGTGGGAGGAGTTAAAACTCTTAAAATCAAAAGCATTTGGCGTTCCAAAAGAAAATGCGTGGGAATTTGTTTTTCTGTGGCTAACGGCTGTGAGCATGAACGTCACGACTTTGTTGAATGAATTGATGTAGGAATGAGGTAAATTGGTTGAGAAATGTGGCAGTAGTGGTGGGTAATTGGTTTTGGGGAAAAGGAAAATGGGTCGCACGGTGACTGACTGGTTGGCCTGAATTGGTATCCCCGTTGGGCCTCTGAGTGGAGTTTGCAAGTTCTGCTCATGTGTGTAGGTTTTCCCTGGGTACTCAGGCCTTCCTCCCACATTCCAAAACATGCATGTTAGCTTCATTGGAGATGCCAAATTGTCCATAGGTAGGAATGTGAGTGTGAATGGTTGTTTGTCTATATGTGCCCTGCCATTGGCTGGCCACCAGTTCAGGGTGTCTGGACCTGACCAGTCAGTCCTGGGACACATGTAGACCACTTGTAAGACCTATGCCAATGTACAGGTCTGGGTGGAGCACCCTGCAGCCGGCCATGACAGGAGATTCGCCTTTCGTGAGTGTCAAGGTCACTGGGGATGGCGGTCTGGAATCCAGCGTGAGGTAACAGAAATCAAACACTTGGACTACAATGAAAGCCAGAGTGTATAAGTGGAAGATTGTCCTCAGAGACACACACCAACAATTGAAATGACGGCTACCACAGAAGGTATTTTTTGTGTGTTGTAGTGAAAGTTGTGCTGGCGACCACGTGATTTCTCTCCACTGTGACAACCAGCGTGAGTACACGATGCTCATGTGTCAGTGTTGCAATCTCAGTGTCATGTTGTCATGTTTTAGCATGCGGCGCTCGTTTCATTGCCAATGACAGCGTGGACCAATCGGTGGCCAGGGAAGGTAAGAGCAGGAAAACTTTTTCTACTTTTTAGGTCAACTAGCTCACCAGCCTGTTTTTACCTGAAAGGTGAGGTCAAAGTGGTGGGCGGGGCTGACAGTGAGAAGGGAGCGTGGCCATGGATGGTGTCACTGCATTGGAAGGGTCGACATGTGTGCGGCGCTGCTTTGCTGGGCAATAATTGGCTGCTGACTGCCGCCCACTGTGTGTATGGGTGAGACCCCGATTCAAGATGTTTGGATGTCACATCGGGATTGGTGGATAACACCTCGTTTACAGGAAGGACCACCCCCTCCACTTGTGGTCGGCAAAGTTTGGACTTCATACTCAGAGTGACACGAACGACGTTGAAACGCGCCAACTTGATCGCATCATCATCAACGACCGTTACAACCGACAAAGCAAAGATAGCGACATCGCCATGATGCACCTAAAGATGCCCGTCAACATGACTGGTCAGCCTGAAAGCCTTTGTCTATATTTGGGCTGTCCATCCATTACAATACTTCATCACCATTCATCGCGTTTAGTCCATAGTTAACTCATAATTAATCGCACTTAACCGCACATAGATAAAAGGTTTTACCTATTTTAAGTATGGATGTCAATATCTTTGTGGTAAACAAGTTGATAGGCAACCACACTAACCACATCAAAGTTTATGGAAAGGGATGCACATTTTGGAAATATGGGCCAGTTTTGGATGTTTAATGCAAGTGGCGACTTGTCCCCCTTTGTTGGACTGTCCTTGGATGCACCATGTAACTTTGTCACACTCTGCCCAGATACTACACTACTACTATACAATATTTTGTTTGGTACAACACAGTAACATTGAATGTCCAGGCTGATACTGATGGATAGTGCCATCGGGACTATTACAGCACATGGTCGACTGAATGTTACAGGACCCCTGTTCTGGGTTCAAGAGGACCCCCATTCTAGACTTATAATTCAGTTTAAACTTTATTATGAGTGAGTGCTGTCACATGTCCTGATACCTTATTACCTGCCTAAAATTTATACCCAATGAGAAATTAATTTCCTTGATCCGAACATCTCTACAGCCGTGTAAAAAGAAGACCTTGCCTATACTAACACCCTTAGTACACATACAGACCTGAAGGTAATAAATATAATACCAGTGTGTGGTATACACAGTACATATAGATCAGGCCTGTAATCGTGCCCGGCGTTTATATATTTAAGCCTGTAGCCAGACCTTGACAGTATACGGGGCCGGACTTCTATTTGAGGATTTAGGGTAACAAACAAGCCCAACATTGTCCATTAACACTGTTAGCCTCATAGTTGGGACACTCGTATGCCAAAATACCACTGCATAAATGACAATAAAAATACCGGCAGTGCTTCAGTACCTTCTTGCAGCTGGAAAGTGAATGTAGTCTGCAACAATTAGAATCCAAGCCATGGTAGATCCAAATAACTGGCCGTGGTGAGAGCCATCTGCCGGGGCTTTGAAGCTAAATGTACCAAATCGAAACTCTTTTCTTTCTACATTTTTGATGTCCATATGCACATTCTGTTATTCACCATGTCTGTGTGTCTGTGTGTGTTCAGAGTTCATACAACCAGTGTGTTTACCTGAAAAAGGGCAAGAGTTCCCAGCAGGAAGGAAATGTTTCATTGCTGGTTGGGGACGAGATGCTGACGGTGAGCTATCTAATCTAATCTAATCTATCGTGTGCCTGTATTTGTTGAGGTGGGAAAAGTATTTGTATACCCCCCCACCCGACCCCCCATCTGCCCAACCGTCCGTCCGTCCGTCCATCTATCGACAGCTTCTATCGATCTGTCAGTCTGTTGTCAGGCAATCAATGGTGTTTGTCCCTGTGCTGTTGTTGTACAGGTTCTCTCCCTAATGTTCTCCAGGAGGCCATGGTCCCACTGGTAGACCAGGCTGAGTGTCAGCAGTGCTTGCCGGAGTACCGTATTACCTCCAACATGCTGTGTGCAGGATACCGAGAGGGCGGAGTGGACTCTTGTCAGGTGAACACCGGGACTGACTGGAGACACATGTGGACGTCTGAGTGGGACTCAGTCAGAAAAAAAGTATTAGTATTAGTCACATGGCTATTGCTAACGCTTCAACTTTTTGGATCAGGGTGACTCTGGAGGTCCGCTCATGTGTTGGGAGGATGGATACTGGACTCTAATTGGTCGGTATCTTTCAACTATTCCCTTCAGAGAAACGCCACACGTGGGAATAAATGTCCATGCTGTCGTTTTCTGCCAGGTGTCACGTCGTTTGGCATCGGTTGTGGTCAACCTGACCGGCCTGGCGTTTACGCTCGTGTCTCGTCCTTTGTGCATTGGATAGCTCAGACCCGACGCTCCTCCTTGCTGTGGAGGCCATGACCACTGATGACATCATCAAACTGCAGCTGCTCTGATTGTCTGCATCACAGAATGAAAGCTTTTAGTTTTATCATGTTGCTGTTTTTTTTCTTTGACTGATGTCTGCATTGCCATAGCAACACACACACACACACACACAGAGGAGTATGTGGGCGGACCCAAGTGGGCGGACCCAACAGTTGGGAGAGGAGGACACACATAGGAGTATGTGGGCGGACCCAACAGTTGGGAGAGGAGGACACACAGAGTGGAGCATGTGGGCGGACCCTCTATGTGGCTGTGGGAGGAGTCAACTGTTTGGAGAGGAGGACACACACACACACAAGGTGGGAGTTTGGGTGAGCTTAAAGTCACTTGAACATGGACTTGTTAGTTTGTGGAGTGTTCATTGTGTTTATGCACGTCACCTCTCTGCACCCAGCCTTGATCACTGACAACACAGGTAACACACTTTACAATTACCATTACTATGACTCTATTACTAGAATTACTATTACTATGACTTTATTACTAAAATTACTATTACTCTGACTAACTATTACTATGACTATGACTTAGGGCTGCACGGTATTGGAAATGAGTGCGATATGGGTATCTAGTTTTGCGATCACAATATTAGTGCTCTATTTTTTTCTTTCTTCTACAAGTATATTCTGCATGAACCATATTTTATTTAAAATCTTTTTTTAAAACATACAGTAACCAATTAGGCTCACAACCCAATTACTTTCAAATGTAGGAAGGAACAAAGATTTACATTTATGTTGACCTCTAAAGTTTGGCCAAAGTTGCTTATTCTAATGCTGCATTTATTTGTGTATATTGTGTATATTTCATGCAAACTGGAAACACTTTGACATCTACATTTAGTTTTGTACTACATTTTTGTGGAAAAATAAAATCTTTGAGCTGAAAGTTCAGTTGGCAAGCATTTTGAAGCAGGAGCTTTGCTTGTGATGTTTTGTTCCTATAATATAAAGATTTTTAAACTTCCCATTCACCAAATTGTACACAATCATGCAAAAAATGATGAGACCAACTTTGTTTATTCAGTATATTAATCCTTTTAATACCTAGTACAACTAAAGGTGCATTTGTTTGGACAGATATAATTATGATGATAAAAATAGTTCATTAAAATGTAATGTAAGAGATGATATCTTGCAACTTCCATGCTTTTCTTGATCATAACCAAGTACTAACATTGATAGCTGCAGTATTGTATCGCCAAAAAAATGAAGTTTTGTTGTCGGTTCAAATTTGCTTGTCAAAAAGTGTACAGTAAAGCTGATGTAGGGCTCAGTGGACATTGACTCGACATGTCAGTGGTGGTACCATAAAAATCCACTTCACTAAGCTCTGCCTTGATGGACTTCACACAAGTGTTGTACATCTAAGGAATAGCAACTTGGGAGATATATGTTCATGATGGCATTTGATATCTCCAGTCAAACTCATTTACTAAAAATGCCCTCTTTACACACAGCATCAATGGAGAGTGTGCATTTTGCTATATATCGCGTAATGGTTAAAGTGAAAGCTTTGTGTCACGTCAAAATTATCCCATAAGGAGTGACAGAAGCAAGACCTTCATTAATGCTTTTTAAGAATTGGCCTTTCCTTTAGCTGACTTTACCTGAGTAGTCACTGCTTTGGTCTCCATCAGTCTCTTCGTTTCCCACCATCCTTGTTAAACTTTCAGGTCCTCCACTGAGAACGAAAGCATGGCTCGCATGACTATGACTCAGACTAGGACTAGGACTAGGACTAGGACTAGGACTGAGACTGACTATGAATATGACAATGAGTATGATTATTCCTGACGATGAATATGACTATGACTGAGACTGAGACTGACTATGACTATGACTGTGTCTACGACTACGACTACGACTACGACTACGACTACGACTACGACTACGACTACGACTGACTAGGACTATGACTGTGACTATGACTATGAATGTGAATATGATTATGACTGACTATGAATATGACTATGATTATGACTGACGATGAATATGACTTTGACTTATTATTTGACTTATTACTGTGACTGGCAGTAAATGATCATTTGTCATTCATTGAACTTGACTGTGTTTACATGTCACAAAAGTGGTCATTCCAAGATGTATAGTGCTTTTACATCACGCAGACAAGATTCGTGTTGCGATGACATTTATGTTTCCACCACATAATTTAATTTTATTATCAATTAATTTACATTTATTGTGTCTCTCAGATTCACTCCATCAAGTTTTGTCAGAGTTTAGTGTCATTCGTCCAATCAGAACCAACTCGCTGGGCCATTTCCTGTCCGCATCGGTGTCTGCCCAGTTTGTGCACCGCAGAAAAAGACACGCCCACTCACCTTACTCACACAAGCAGCAAAGTGACACAGGAAATGCATCATGGATGAGGCAGGAAGCACAGCTTTTCTACAACGTAACGGTGTTTGGGCAAGAACTGCACCTGCAACTGCGTCCCAATCGCCGTCTTGTTGCCCCTCATGCGACAATGGAATGGTGGGAGGAGTCAGGATCCAAGCGTTCACAGCCAATAGGTGACAGCCGCTGCTTCTACACAGGAGAGGTGACCAACATGGAGGACTCCTCTGTTGCCATTAGCAACTGTGACGGACTGGTGGGTGCTGCCTGCACTGCATGTACACTCGTGACGATGGTAATCATGGTCTGGTTAGTGCTGCCCGTGTGATGATGGCAGCGCTGGCACAAAGCATACTAGCGTCAAGGACTCCAAGAAAATAGGCCACAAAAGCTTGAATGGAGGCAACTGGACTCTTGATGCTGGTTAAGGACATTTCACTCATGTCTTCACTTCAGGCTACTGTGTAGACGCCTTTTGGGCGACAGGTGAAATGTCTTCAACCAACGAGAAGAGTCCAGTGGCGTCCATTCCACCATTTGTGGATGACAGAGTCCACACAGACTAACAACATTGCTTCCTGTCACACCTTCTGAATTCCTTCTCTGGTGAGCCTGAAAGAAGAACTGACTATTTCCCCAAGACTGATATCAAGTATTGATTGTATCAAAGCTGTGTGTGATGAGTGATCTTTTTGAAAAGTTGCCCAACCTCCCAATAATTTAGCAATGGACTGCTTGCACATGTGACAGTTCCACCAATCATCATCCAAGTTTAGTTATTACTTGAATTTAGTGTCTGCCCTTTTCCAAACACTTTTTCTGCTCTTTTTCTACACGGGATTTGCCAAAGAAGCGCATTGAAAGACGTGATGGAAATTTCCACATACTTCCAAGAAGGAAGCTGTTGACTGCTGTGCATCATCACCATGGTGACCTGCTCCGTGTTTTCCTGACGCTTTTGGGAAAGCGACTGAGGTTGGACACGCTCGAAAAATAAGTGTGTGACACGGAGCTTGCAGCCTTTGAACAATTTCTCGACTCACACCAAAGTCTTCATGTTTGTTAGAAGACGTGTCAGGGAGAAACCAAATGCTGCAAAAAGTGAAGCGCCGCAGCCACGTGCACACTCCCAGTTTGACATCACTTCTTAGAGTGTGGCAGACATCTGATGGGATCCAGATGTTGTTGAAAGATGAGCCTTGTTGAAAGGAATGGGCTGCACAAACACAAAGAAACTTGACGAAACTTGGGCTGCTTCTTTCAATGACTCAATCTTTACATAGTGTCTAAGACAGTGACTTTTATTTTGAAACATTTCTTTTATTTACAGAGTCACAGTAATTCTGCTGCCCTCGATCCTTTGCTCCCCACCAATGCACTTGTTGAACAGCACTCAACTGGGTCCTCGTTGCATCCTCACTGGATCTTTATTGGATTTTAACTGTATCCCAACTTGATCCTCACTGGATCTCAACTTGATCCTCACTGGATCATCACTAGATCCTCATTGGATCCTCACTGGATCCTCAGTAGAGCCATGCTGGGTCAACATTGAATTCTAGTACATGCTCAGTAGATCCTGATTGAATGTTGGTGTGTCCTCTGTCGATCTTCAGTGGATGCCATGTGTGTCTGCAGGCTGGAATGATCCGCACAGTGGAAGAGGAATTTTTTATTGAGCCGTTGTATCGATGGGGAATTGAAAGTGATGGTAAAGAGGGTGAGGAAGGAGGAAGACAACACATCATTTATCGAACATCAGCCATCATCAACACAAAACCGAATGTCACACAAAGTGATGACTTTCTGCCAGGTGAGATGAACACACACACACACACACACATCTTTTATATCTCAACGGACCCCTTTCAAATACTCCCCTTTTGCCGGATTGCCTTGTATTCGAGTGTCCCACCTCTCTTGGTGAGTAACAAGTGTTGCCTCTTTACGGCTCTGTCATCTTTCTGCTGCGTTCAGCACCTCTCTTAGGTTCTTCAGGTGTGCTGAGGTCCAATTTTGCTTCAGGTCGCCAGCGACGCTACATTGAAGAAGCAGAAGTGTTCAACATTGAGGTAAAGGAAGTGTAGCTGTCACATCTTCTACAAACGATCACAAAGCATCACTGACCTCCAGTCATCCTCCTGTCTCAGGTCTTGTTAGCCGTGGATTATTCTGTCCTTCTATTCCACGGACAAGAGCACGTCCAGAGATACCTTCTCACCCTGATGAACATTGTAGGTGGATCCAGTGACATGCATCATGTCAACATGTCAACACTGCAACGCATACACAACCCTAGCAACTAGCTGTAACTACTTACGACCAGAGCTCCTCTCATGAGACAAAGTGGGGCAAACATGCACTGTGCTGATGATAGGAATGAACTTCATGTCAAAACACCCCAAAGATCTCCTTAACCAGCTCAACTTCAAAAGTGAAATTGGATCCTGATGTTTAAGTCAGATTCATTGTGGACAAATGAACCACACTTTCAGAATATTGGAGCTTCTTCAAAGCCTGCAGGGGACTTGAAGTACATTCTTCTTGGAGATGACCCACACTGTGTGCTTACCAATGTTGCAGGTCAATGAGATCTATCAAGATCATTCTCTGGGTGCCAACATCAATGTTGTTCTCGTGCGAATCATCATGCTGTCGCCATCAAAGGTAATAGAATTACATTGCTACATCCACTTTGGCCAGAAAAAAAAATAGTTTGAGTTTGTCCATTAGTCCCAGGAGCTCATCTCAGTGGGCAATGCCCAGAAGAGTCTGGAGAATGTCTGTGGCTGGTCCTACCTGCAACAGAGGGACCAGAACCATGACCAGCAGCATGACCACCTCGTCTACCTGAGCAGACGCGAGTTTGGACCCTCAGGCATGCAGGGTACTGTTAACGTTAACCTTAACTCTATGGCTAGAAGTGATGCTGCACCGCTACCTTAGCTCTACGGCTAGCACTGATGCACTAACGCTAAGGTTCCTAAAAGCTGTCTTTTGACCTTCAATGCTCCCTCCACAGGCTACGCTCCAGTTACGGGAATGTGCCAGTTGCATCAGAGCTGTGTTCTGGTCTTTGAGGATGGTTTCTCGTCTGCCTTCGTTGCTGCTCATGAAATTGGCCATGTGTGAGACAAAGTCACACTTGAAGACACACAAATACAAACACTGATACATACATACAGCACACATACAAAAAATAGCTGCATACACAAATATAAAAATACTCATAGAACAAAATAGACATGCACATATATGTACAAAGAAATAATACAAATATATACATGCGTTTGGTCTATACACACATACGTATGTATATATTAGGGCTGTCAATCGATGAAAAGATCGCAATTGTTTTGTCCATTCCGCAAAGATTGAAGTGGGACAAACATGCAAAAGAAGAAGACATAAGGAAGGGGCCACCACGTTTTCACACAAGTGTATGGTGGACATATAGAAAGAGAAATGCATGTACAGTAGCAGATGATGGTGTATGGCGTATCATATTGCTGTCATTGTGCTCAGGTTGGGGATGGAACATGATGGTGAAGCCAACGAGTGCGATGACGATGTGTTGTTGGGCAGCATCATGTCTCCAAGAGTTCAGGCCACCTTCTACCGCTACCACTGGTCCAGGTGCAGCTGGAGTGAGCTCCACAAGTACCTACAGTGAGTTCACTAAGCACTTCCTGTCCCCCATCCCTTGTGTCACATGGGTTTGTGTCACCCTCCTTAGCACATACGACTGTCTCCGGGATGACCCATTCAGCCCTGACTGGCCGACTCCGCCCCTTTTGCCTGGGTTTCAGTATTCCATGGAGCAACAATGTGGCTTTGACTTTGGCCCAGGATCCGGTACCTGTAGCGCTGTATGTCTGCTCCTTAACTGCAATGATGCAACGAGGAACACCTTGTTAGGAGTTCCTGACAGGAACTGTTAACAGGAGTACCTGTTCTGTGCTGGTCTCTTTGATGTTCTTGTCAGTATCCCAACTTGGAACCTTGTAAGCAGCTGTGGTGCAGTGACTACAACAATCCTTTCTTCTGCAAATCCAAGAAGGGTCCACCTCTGGATGGGACACCATGTGGACAAGGGAAGGTGAGACTCTGGTGTAGCCATGTGGGTGTGGTCATGCTCAGAATAAGGTAACTTACCATGATCTCCAGGCTAACAAGATCTCTTTCAGCACTGCTTCAAAGGAGTCTGCATCAAGTTGACCCCTGACCTTCTGAGACAAGATGGTGGTTGGGGACAGTGGAGCCCTTTTGGCAGCTGCTCCAGAACCTGTGGGGGCGGGGTCCGAATTCGGACACGGAACTGTGACAGCCCACCGTGAGTGACTGGCAGTGATGTCATTGATCACATGCTCACACATGCACACACTCACAAACTGTCGCTGTTCTTAGTCCAGCCAATGGGGGGCACACCTGCTTTGGAAACAGTTACGAGTTCCGGCTGTGCAACCGAGATGAGCAGTGTCCACCTCTGGCTGACTTCAGGTCTGTGACAATGCCCACACTCAGGTGGACATGATGACTCGGTGACTTGGGTGGTGAATGGTGTCTTTCAGGGGGGAGCAGTGCCAAGTTTGGGATGAATTTTTGGAACATGAAGGAAGAAAACATCACTGGCTGCCCATCGAACACGCTGACCGTAACTACACGCACAAATACAATGCTTTGTCTGTGTGTGTGAGTGTGTGTGTGTGTGTGTGTGTGTGTGTGTGTGTGTGTGTGTGTGTGTGTGAGACACATGCTAAACTCATCGGTCAGGAATTTGAGAATCTGCTTTTGGTGTTTTGAGTGTTCCAAGCTTTTGAAGCAATAAAAGATGTGGAACATTCTGGAATGCTTAGTCTCACGCAAACGTCTTTTCCAGCTGACGAACGGTGTCGTCTCTTCTGTCAGTCCAATGAGACGGGGGTGGTGGTTTCCATGAAGAGAACCGTGCATGATGGGACACAGTGCTCGTACAACGATGCCTACAGCGTGTGTGTGCGAGGAGACTGTGAGGTCTTTATCTTTCTCTCCTTTTATTTGTCTTTGAATTAGAGCTGTCAAAAGTTGCACATTGACTCATTTAGTTCAGTAATGAGGTTACAATTTTTAGCTTAATTAACGCATGGTCATCATGTCTCTTTCATGACGGCAGACGGACGCACAGTGCAGTGTCTCCACACCGTCACACAGACTAATGATCTGTTGTTTTCATAGATGGAAACAACTGTTCAGATGTTTGAGGTGACACTAAAACAAAAAATATGGACTCCAGTAGGCGTTCTGCTTGAATTTTCTTCTCTACAGAAAAAGCAAAGTTTCTCAGATGTTTGGTAAAAATATGATGTTTTGTTCTACTGCCCATTTATAAAGACCAAAAGTAGCTAGAAACAAGAAGAGATGATGAAAGAAGAGAGTCTAAAGTTAATGTGGTCCCAAAACTCAATATTCATTGGATCAGCAAAGTTGAGCAACCCCCCCCCCCCAACCCCCCAAAACATTCTGACTAAATTCTCTCTTCTCTGAAAATGGCTGGCAGTCAATAAGTTAAAGAGATTATTCGTTCATGTTCTACCACTTGTCCTCACGAGGGTCGCGGGGGTGCTGGAGCCTATCCCAGCTGTCTTTGGGCGAGAGGCGGTGTACACCCTGGACTGGTGGCCAGCCAATTCCAGGGCACATATAGACAAACAACCATTCACACTCACATTCATACCTATGGACAATTTGGAGTGGCCAATTAACCTAGCATGTTTTTGGAATGGGGGAGGAAACCGGAGTACCCGGAGAAAAGCCACGCATGCACGGGGAGAACATGCAAACTCCACACAGAGATGGCCGAGGGAGGGATTGAACTCCTAACTGTGAGGTCTCCGCACTAACCACTTGACCGTCGTGCAGACCGTTAAAGAGATTACTGTTAGCTAAATTGATTTTCAGTCTTGTGTGCTATCTTTTAGTTTGATTTACATTTTATCATCATTATATCTTTTATCATACATACATACGTACGTACATACATACATACATACATACATACATACATACATACATACATACATACATACATACATACATACATACATACATACATACATACATACATACATACATACATACATACATACATACATACATACATACATACATACATACATACATACATACATACATACATACATACATACATACATACATACATACATACATACATACATACATACATACATACATACATACATACATACATACATACATACATACATACATACATACATACATACATACATACATACATACATACATACATACATACATACATACATACATACATACATACATACATACATACATACATACATACATACATACATACATACATACATACATACATACATACATACATACATACATACATACATACATACATACATACATGCAAATGGAAATTAATTGTGATGAAAACTGATTAATTGGATTAAAATGTGGACTCAGGCCTTGTTTGGGTGTACCTATGGATCAGGGAATATTCATCTCATGTTTTCAGTCAGTAAGCAGTAAGTCTGTGTCTCCTTGTCTCCTGCCACGCTCTCTGTCTCTCTCTCTGCCTTGCCCTCGCAGCATGTAGGATGTGATGGTCTGATCGCATCCGACCAGCAGGAGGATCGATGTGGGGTTTGCGGAGGAGACAATTCTAGCTGCCAGCTCATTAAAGGAAATTTCACTCGCAGTGCAAACAAAACAGGTGAGCGCGTGACGGTGAAGTTCACCCCAGCACCAGTGACTCGCCATCATCGTCTTTCATCACATAGGATACCTGAAGATCCTGGAGATTCCACGGGGGGCACGGCACCTCCTGGTTCAGGAGTTCAGGAGGACTCCCCACGTCCTCGGTAGAGAGCACAATTTAATGGCCATGCATCTGTAGCCTGCAAATCACACATGTTTCTCGTCTAGCGCTGAAGAACCAGGAAACGGGTCACCTCTTCCTGAATGACGAAGACGCTGTCCCGGTATCTCAAGTGCTGGTAGAGAAGGCGGTGGCCTGGAAGTACACTCACAGTGAGGAGCAGGAAGTGGTCCAGACCACGGGACCATTAAAATATGGGGTTGTACTAATGGTCAGTCACCAAGTTCACTACCTGTCCTTTACGCTCTTTTTTAATGCTTTGCTAGCTCAGATACACCAAGAGAGTAAAACCCAAAACCTTTTCAGAAGAATTCTTAGAGGAGCAAGTCATCTTCCCTCGTGTGAGAGGTTTGTTGTTTTGGTGTGAAGCTCCACAAGGAGCAATGGAGGCACATTACTGACACAAGTGGAGAAATGGAGAGCAGCGTATTCAAGAGTCAGATTGCATGCTGAGTACAAGAAATGTGTACATGTTGGCAATCCATCCATCTCAGCATTCATGGCTGATTGTTATCCATCCAGGGTGCTGAAACCTCCTGCTCATCAAGGCAAATATCTGGTTTAACAAGGACAGTATGTG
Organism: Doryrhamphus excisus; assembly: GCF_030265055.1. Classification (NCBI taxonomy): domain Eukaryota; kingdom Metazoa; phylum Chordata; class Actinopteri; order Syngnathiformes; family Syngnathidae; genus Doryrhamphus; species Doryrhamphus excisus. The sequence goes on from NC_080476.1 coordinate 21,407,153, forward strand.
TGTGATGTACACATGCTATGCAAAAGATGGTGGCCCCAAACTTTGATGTACCACGGTGTGAATGTGGCTTGCTTTAAAAATGCTGAATTTTCCATTAAAAATGCGAAATTTTCCAAATCCCACAAAGAAAGGAAATCTGCTGTTCTAATGTCAACAGGTACGTTCCCATGGCGATGCCAAGGTAACAGTGTCCTACAAGTACATCATCCAGGATCACCTGCGGTCTTCACTAGAGTCCAACCTTGTGCAGGAGGACACAATCTTCTACGAGTGGGCGCTCGAGAAGTGGTCTAAGTGCTCCAAAACCTGTGGAGGAGGTACAGTGGTAGGTGGTTGCCATGGAAACAATGCAGTTGACACCTTCCTCTGGTTGCCAGGGAAACAGTACACAAGGTTTGCCTGCAGGCGTAAGGCAGACGGGAAGATGGTTCAGAGAACGTTCTGCTCCAACATCAACAAACCCAGAGCCATCAGCCGCAAGTGTAACGCCATCGCCTGCAGCTGGCCACGGTAACGCTAGCAAAACTAAATATATCGCTTGTGCTTCTACTCCGGCTTGAATGATGCCCTGGGCGGACCAATGCCGTGGCACTTTGTCTTCTTTCCTCTTCTTAGGGTGAGGGTTACGGTTAGGGTTACTCACCGTTACCTCTTTTTTATTTCACATTTTAGTAGTGAAAGTATCCCGCAAGTATCCCGCCACACATCCTGGCACAGTACAATAAGCAGTATGCTGCAGTCGCTGCAAAATTGCAATTTTGCGATGGTTGCGCTACATGCTTGATATTGGTTGTCATTGAAGTGATATCAGATTTCAAGGATGATATCGGCCAATAGTTATCGTCCATCCCTAGTGCTGTATTTTCCATTTGCATGGTGTTACTGTGTGTGGTGGACCCCGTGGTAGTTTCCCAATAGATGGGTCTATCAAATTTGCAAGTACGTTGGTTAAGTAGGTATTGACTCTTGCACAGCTGGGTGACTGGAGGATGGGAGGCCTGCAGCTCCTCTTGCGGACAGAGCGGATGGCAGCGTCGCTGGGTGGGCTGCCAGCAGGAATCTGACGGGGGCAGGTGGCGCTCTGTCAACAGCGAACTTTGCGGGGACCGTCGGCCAGACTCCAAGCGAGCGTGCAACCGCTTTGTGTGTCCTGCAGCGTGGCGGGCAGGACCGTGGACACCGGTACGAGGACAGACACGTTTAAAAGGTGGCGTGAATGTTACACAGCAGTAATGCCACGTCTGTTGCAGTGTTCTGTCACCTGTGGCAACGGCACGCAGGAGCGTCAGGTTGCTTGCGTGAAGCCAGAAGGTTCTTCTGACACCTGCAGCACGGCTCCTCCAATCACCAACCGCACCTGCCGAGCACCATCTTGCGGCTGTGAGTGTACAGCACATTCGATCGACGTGTTTTGATTTACAGGGAAGAACAAGCAACCAATTGTGTGCTGGTCTCCTGCAGCTGACCAGAAGAACTTCATTGTCCAATGGCTGTCCAGGTCCAGTGCAGACGTGCCACCTCTAAAGACCACAACCAGTGACAGAGACTCCTCTTATTTTCTGCACCTGTCTTATTGTGTTCTCACTTCGTTCATCACAGTCATTCTTTCTCCAGGTCTGCGTTGCCGTGGCGACCGCTCAGTGTTTTGCCGAATGGAGTCACTGAGTCGCTATTGTTCCAACTCTGCTTACAGACAAATGTGCTGCAAGTCGTGCAGCAACTTCAGTGGCAGCGCCAACATCAGGTGACCATTTCCTTCATATGTGTGCACGTGGGTGACTCCACCCCTATTTTCTTCTCCTTTTCTTGTCTTTCAGCATGTCCACCACAGCGCCGTCACGACCAAGCCCCTCCCCCAGCAGTGGCACTACACACGCCACTTTGACCCAAACTTCACTCCCCAGCAGCACCGATTTTGTTTACGTTGATTACGATGAATATTTTTCCTACGTGGATGCTGCGCTTGTCACTTCAACGCCTCCTGACGGGAAAACTGCGCCTCCGTATTCCCTAGTGGACAGCACTCCCACAGTTGCTATGGTAACCATTGATGCGCAAGCATCCCTAACACCACTCATGGAGACATCTGTTGCACCACACAGTGAGACCACCCAGTGGGCATCATCATCAGAAATAAGTGGGAGACAGAGGGGACGCAAACCTGATCATCAAACCTCTGCATTTTTGATGAAGTCCACAAAGAAGGAGAACAACTCTATGGGTGAGGTTTCTTACGGCATTGTGGGATTGGACAGCGACACCACCAGGAGCCAGCAGAGCTACTTTGTGCCCCGTATGCCCCCTTTTCGGGAGCGGACGCAAAACAAACGCATCCAAGAGCTTCTGAATGAGAGGCTGAAGAGACCCACCCGCCGCAATGGGGCAGAGCATAAACACGGCGGTTTATAGAGCACTAACCCTAGCACAGGGTGCTGGTCCACATTCATGGAGGTCGTCTGCATGAGTGTAATAAAGTCTCAACTCAATTACTGTATGCACATAAATATTGTCACTGTGAAATAGTATCTGGAAAGTCATGTTCTAGTAAGTCATTTTTCTTTAAAGATAATGTGGATAATTGTTGTTTGTTAAATGATTTGGTTCTCTCCTTGTTAACTAATAATTGTTTCATGATACAACTCAGTGACAAATAAAAATAGAGATTGAAAGGTTATAAACATTACTTTAAATGTTTTTCAGGCGTAAGAACAAAGAATTCCAAGTTGCCTGCCAGGGGGATTTCTTGGTTAAATTGTTGCCGATGCTGTAGCCTACCAGGACAAACTCTGGGCAAAATTCACCCAATAGCCGTAATCCAAAATGGCAGCTGCTATAGTGCGAAGTGTAGGCTCCGCTTTAGGTAAAAACCTCAGAGAAATTCGAATCCACCTCTGCCAGACATCTGCGGCCAGCAAGGGGACGAGGTTCGTTCTGAACTGCAACACAGATCCGTGTAGTTATTACGATATCACGGTGAAACGAGGCAACTTCTGCTGTCGGTCATGCTAACCCCTAGCTAATATCCAATCGACACGTCAATAGCCAGCTAGCCAGCCAGCCAGCTAGCTAGCAGCTACTTACTGTACTTGCCCTGTCCTTGCCCTTGCTCCTGGCAAGGACCTCAAAGCTTGATCATGATTCAATGCGGATGGTTTACTGTGTTGACGTCTAATCAAGGTCGGTGACGTCTAATGCAAAATAACAACATGAACAGAAGAAAATTAGGGACGCTCTGATCAGGGTTTTATGCTTCCGATAACAATCATTCCTGACTGACATCGATTGATACCGATTACATGGATTAACTGTGAATTAATGATAATTGATTTATGATGAGTGTTATATGCCAGGGGTGCTTTATAAGTTTAGACAACTGCATTATGTGTCATTATCAAAGGGGACCTGTGATGCTCATTTTTGGGCCCTTTGTATTGAGTTGTGGACTCGTATAGAGCAGCTACACAGCATAACCAACACAGAAAGCTTTCTCTATCTTCCACTGTACTGCGGTGGATACATAAGATGAATGAAATGCTGTCATGCTGAAACGAAACATTGGTGTGGGGAAGTATTTACTCAGCAGACCTCCCGACCTTAACAGGTCCAAATGGTGACAAACGCCGGCGAAATCTGGCTGAATCTCCTCGTCCAATGCGTCAGAAGAAGCTAGCACGGGTTAGCTTAATTTTGGATGCCACCACGTTGTGTTATTAATTCTTAAATGTAAGGAAAGTTTTACAATGTCCGACGAAGATGTGCACATTCTGAGTGGAAAAAAATATGAGAAGCACGTTTATTTAGAACGCATTTGGTCAAACATGCAAGTACACATTGTCCACACACTTGTGCGACCGTCCTTCAAAGTAAGGCCACCGTTTGCTCCGTGTCTGCGTAAACAAAGCAAAAGTAGCATAAAAATATCTTCCACATGCCGTTGGAATTACATGGGTGACTACATCTTCCTTCATGACAAGCACAGGCATTACAGTTTTTTATGCAAGACTTTGCCGGATTTAAATGTCATATTGTTTTATATTGTCATATTGTGATACTTCCCAAAAATCTATTGATGCGTTTAGGTCCATATTGCCCAACCCTAGCAAAAAAACTCGGTGTAGAGCCACTAATTGCGATGAGAAACGGCTATTGGCAACCCCCTCCCTGTATGCACAGTCTGTAATGCTGCACAGACAAGTGATTTTGTTACAAACTGTTACTTGTGCTTGCTTGCTCCTCTGACTCTTCCACATGACCTAGTAACGTTGGAAAGGCGTAGGGCCTAGCAAGTTTGTGGACTAGTCCAGCTGCATCGTGGCCCTTGTTCATAAAACAGTACAGTGTAAAATGCCGTTGACAGATTAAAATGCATTACTTTTGCTGGTAGGGAATCAGGAACCCCAACCACTTTTGCCTGATGGCAGTGTATTTTAGGAATTGGATACAAATGTCTTTCCCTTACACCCAAAGAAACACTTCCTGTGAGACATTGCTAACACGGTAAGCAGAGAAGCAGAATTTGGGGGAGGGCAGAGAGCGTGTCTGGACTACAGCGCTCATATCAGCCAAGACAAGCAGGGCAGCCTTGGGAGAATGCACTGGTCACACTGGTCACCACATCTGCAGAGATGCCAGTTTATAATTTTGTATGCGTCACACAAGCTTGATCAAGGACTGATGAAGAGCGTTGTCTTTGGAGAAACTGGCACTAATCAGTCTGGCAAAAAAAGCTATTTAAGCAGAACGAAGGCGTGGATCAGGCGCAAACTCTCATTCATTTTGTCGGGAGCTCAGGAGGACAACGAAAGAGATTTGGCCGTCTGGAGCTCCGGGGCCTGCAATTTTATTCTGTCTGATTTATTGTTGACCCAATTCTTTTTCATATATTTTTTTAATACATTTTGTAAATCAAATTCCAGTTTGTGAGGCTTTTTTTCTCAACAGGAGAGTAAAGAACATTTGTTAAAGTGGTCTTTTGGCTTCTGTTTTGGTGAGGAAAAAGGTCATTTCCAGCACTTGAAAAGCAATGTCTGACTTTCATTGCTTTAATTTCATAGAATTTTTATTGATTATTATTTTCATCAGATTCAATGTAGTATTTCATGAAGGGTACCCACCAACTGTGGCTCAGGACATCCCTAATACCTTTGTTTTGAAATACGGGATGATTGTGTTGGCAACCCTACCCTACCATACGTGTCAGGTGAAATGTTGCACAGCCTTACTCTCACTCTGTGTGTGTGTGTGTGTTGTCAGAGACTTTGTGGGGCAGCATTATGTGGACCTGAAGCAAGCCAACCCAGACTTCCCCATTCTGGTCCGAGAATGTTCGGGTGTGGAGGCCCGTCTGTGGGCCCGCTACGGTGAGTGACAGCAAGGTGTCGTTGGAGAAGATGTGATTCTGTTGGAGTTGTGACCCTTCAGCTCAAGGTGTATTTACTTGCAGATTTTGGGAAGGAGCGCAGCATCTCCCTCGACAACATGTCTGCCGATCAAGTGGCCAAAAGTCTGCAGACGCTGCTTGCTTAAATAAGTGAAAAAAATAAATGAGGCAGTTCTGTGAGGCCCAAGGTCCACAATTGTCCACACTGGAGTTCTCCTGCATTGCTCTTGTAAATGGTAGCATATGAATAAACACAATGAATACTGAAGTCACTTGATGTCTTTCCTTTCTTTCACATCTGCTAGATGTGATTGACACCAGTATCGGCTGCAGCACCAGCTGTTCCGGGAGAACCTTCGGCAGTAACTGCAGTGTCCTGAGGAGGGCAGCAGAGTATAGGTACGTACAGGCACACCAGAGCTAAGACAAACAAAAGAGGACCTCTCAGAAAAATATATGAACGAAACCACTGGAGAATAGTTTCCTTTAAGACCTTTGGTGGGATGGAATTCTTATATATTAGCATTAGGTCAGTTGATTTGAAGAAAGAGTATTTCTGCTAATGTGCTCATCAAGGTCAGACTGATTTCGTAGCAGAACAACCTATGCTGTGTTATGACCATTTGCTTGTGGCTTGAGCCCCTCTGTCTCCAAAACATGTTTCTCCAATGGCGTTTTCATGTCAACAGGTTCTGATTAACCCGGGATATGTCCTTGTACCTGGTATAGTCCTGATGCTGTTTGAATAACTATGCTTCTGTCCTGTCCTTTGGGGGGACACTTGTGGCAGTCTTTCCTTCTGCAGAATAAATACCCATAAAAGACAGACCTGTCGTTGAGCAGTTAATTTCTTCTCTCCACCGATCCTAACAGATATTTTCCACAACAGTTGGCTATAGTATTTTGGTGTCCAGTTATATGTCATATTGTATACATGCTCGTTCCTTAAAAGGTACAGGCTAAATGTTTTTTTCCCAGTGGGACGTGGCGATGCACACACTATAATGAAACAGAGGCCCGTTGAGTCAGGCATATTGTTTTCACAGCATTAAAGCTTTATTTGTATTCATTACTCTGGCGGCCTCTAGTGGACAAAACGAATACCGATTTCAATTTCGTTTACAAAGGGCAATTTCAGCCCTTTCACACAAAGGTTAATAGTTCAGTTTTATCTAGGATTAGGGTTAGGAATCCAAAGTTTTAACATATACGAATACATAGTCACACAAAGGTTATAGGTTATATAAAAATACAAGAAAAGTGTAAAATAGACTCTTTTGTCCTATAAAGAACATTATAGTCGCAGGGCTCTGCCAGTCAGCAACTCTTGTGGCAGAGGTCTGCAGGGATTTTAAGACCTTGCCATCCAACGTGACGCAACTTTGCTGTTTGGGTTGCTTGGCGCCCAGCTGTACGGTCCTTCCCCTGGGCCCGACCCCCTCCCCGGTCTCTGGAAGCAGGGGCCCTGCAGGTCCCTGCCCTGTCTCTTGTTTGGGGACGATCTCCCCATGGTCGGTCGCTACGAGAGCGCCCCCCCTCCCGTAGCGCACCACCGTCCACTCTCCGTCCATGGGGCGCTTACTAGTGGGCACAAAGTATGTATTTAGGGGTTAGGGTTAGGTATAGGGATGAAGGAGGTCTTGATAGCTGCTATCATAAGCAAATAACTCTAGAACGGTACGTCCTATCAAGATGAACCCAAGGCCGACCCCCCCCCCCCCATAAGTGGGCACGGGCTTTCGTTTGGGACCACTTCCGACTTCCTGTCCCCGCCGGAAGGGGCGCAATTGGGCGTGAGACTCCAATGAAAGAGAAAAGAAAAGTTTAGTAATTTTAGTTCACAAAGGGGTGACCTTTGACCTCAAGCAGGCCTCAATTTAGTGGGTTTGCAGGTCTAGCCACTCCCCTTTTCGAGCCAGACACTTGAAACTTGGCACACAGGTCAGTGACCAGCCCCTGATACACATATAAAAAAATCAGGGTCCTGGATCAAAGGGTCTGAGATTTATGGGAAAAAAGAGGGTTTTTTGAGGGAAAGCAGTTTTTCACGCCCTGCGAGGCCCATATTGACCCCAGCGACCGCACATTTTTCAGTTTTTGTCTTTCCAACCTTGTCAGACTCCAATGAAAGAAAGTCAGTCCATTTTAGTTCAGAAAGGGGTGACCTTTGACCTCAAGCAGGCCTCAATTTAGTGGGTTTGCAGGTCTAGCCACGCCCCCTTTCGAGCCAGACACTTGAAACTTGACACACAGGTCAGTGGCCAGCCCCTGATACACATATCAAAAAATCAGGGTCCTGGATCAAAGGGTCCGAGATTTATGGGAAAAAAGAGGGGTTTTTGGAGGGAAAGCAGTTTTTCACGCCCTGGGAGGCCCATATTGACCCCTGCGACCCCAAATTTTTCAGAGGTTTTGTCTTTCCAGCCTCGTGAGACTCCAATGAAAGAAAGTCCACTCGTTTTTTTTCATAATTTTATTTTCCAAATCTGGCTGAAATGGCCACAAAGGCTCTGAGAGTCATCATCGTGCTCTTCAGACCTGATCCGCAGAAATCTTTTTTCCAGACAACGCAGAGGTCTGAAATTCGAGTATGTTCTTGGGGGCCTCCAGATGAGCGGATTGACATCAGTCGGGTGTCGGTCGGACATGTACTTTTCGACCAGCGGGCGTCGGAATTTCGTTGTTTCCTCATGTTCACGCCCCCGCCGATCGGACAAAAAATGTTCAAATGTGTCAGAAAACGCAACAGAACATCTACAAAGAATATGAAGCAAGTGTGCACAGTTTCACATCTGTGCACCCTTTGGTTAGCTACTTAGCTTTAGCAAGGTTGTATCGAGCTGGGACCAATTTCTTCCTAATTGATGGGATGGTGTCTGCAACATATTGAAAAATGAAAAAAAAACTCCTAGAAAAAGTGTTTCTAATTTCAACAAATTGATGGTGACCTATGACCTTTGAGCAGTCTGTTCGATTACTAGGCAAGGTTCCTTTAGAGCTAGACTCTTGAAATTTTGCACACTCGTGCAGAATAATTGTCTGATGACCTGGCGAAAAATTGGTGGACCTAGCTCGATTCTTGATGAATCTATTAAAGTTTTGTTTTTTTTAGGGCCTTTGACTGGCTTCGTGGTCAATCTATTTGGGAAGGAAACATGGTTCCTGTTGAGTCCCGTCCCTGAAATTTTGCACACTCGTGCAGGATAATTGTCTGATGATATGGAGAAAAATTGGTGGACCTAGCTTGATGCATCTATTAAAGTTTTGTTTTTTTAGGGCCTTCGACCGGCTTCGTGGTCAATCTATTTGGGAAGGAAACATGGTTCCTGTTGAGTCCCGTCCCTGAAATTTTGCACACTCGTGCAGAATAATTGTCTGATGATATGGAGAAAAATTGGTGGACCTAGCTTGATGCTTGGCCTCAGGTTCCAACCCTCGCCTCCAGTTTGCCCACCGGCCGGCCACCGTTTCCAGTTTGCCCGCAAGCCAGCAGCTGACAATAGATTGCCCGCCGGCCGCTGCAGTCTGCACCCTGCCGCCGGCTTCGTATTGCTTTTTATGGCGCCGGCGGCCGCAGCCTTCATATTGCTCTCTAGTCGTCATCGTCGCCGTCAGTCCGCTGTCCCGCAATCTTCAGCAGAGTAAGACAAAGCTTACATTAGCCACGACTTTACCGTTGAGAAAACACAGTATATGATTGCCCAGCATAAGGATTACAGTCACGGTGTCATGAAAAAATCCCATCAAACATCAACATAATAGATAGATTTAGAACAGACTTGGCCAGTCGTGTGCAAGAATAACCTATTTACGTGGCTTAAAACAAGTAATTTAACAGCTATTTATTTCATAGACAGTCCCGCAAAGCACGCTGGGATGTGCGCCTATCGACTCTACATTATGAAGAGGACAAGGAACTGCTGATTATGATGCGGGCGAGGGAGGATGTCAATTAAGGGCCTCAATTCTTGAATTTCTTCTCCTTAAAAATTACTTTTATGCAACTCTTGGCTATGTTATCTGTATCATGTGTCATTTGTGTGCTTTCAACATATACTTGTTAGTACTAAATACAGTACACTTCAAAAAGACGTTTGTGTGTTTTCGAAGTGACCACGGGAGGGCGATAGAGGCTGATATCATCTATGTATGTCCGTCACAGGCCACCGTACTGATCCGCCAGTAAGCGGTGACGTTACGTGAAATCCAACAAATCAAATAATACCGCCTTTTTTGCAGCACCCTACAAACGGTACCCAAGGTGCTTCGGGAGTATAAAGTATTAGTTCTCTTGTTATAGTGTGTAAAATCATTGTGAAACACGACGTCACATCCGCGCTGTAACTTCCTGTTTGCACTTCCTGGTTTCGTCCCGAAAAATGGCGCCGACGATCCCAATTACGGTGTGTCAATCTGTTGGCAGCCAAGCTGAAGTATTGTAGAGGGAATGCCGTCTACTGTTTGTAAAACTAATTAGACGTGATTGTTGAAACTCTTTATTGAAAATGCTTGAGAATATATTACATGTATATTGCTTAATTTTTTGAAGTTTTCAACGCTGTTGCAGGCATGTGTTTGGCCAGCTATGTGGGGCGGGTTGAGCGTGAACCAGAAAGTGCGGGGATCTCGTGTGTGTGTGCGCGCGCGCGCGCGGGGGCGCGCTGTTCTGTCGTTGCTGGCTCGTCGAAAAAGAAAGTTGACCGGTGTTGTGCCGAGTTTTGCATGCCTGCCGGTCATCGCGGCGAAGGGCCAGCCTGTCGCGTGTGGTCCCGTTCTTCAGGGAGACGTCTCCGGAGGGGGGGCAAGCCCGGGAGGTGCTCAGGTAAGAGGGCGGAGGGCCGTGGGTGCGCTGCTCGGTTACGCAACACGCAGAGTACGATGACGTCACAAGCATCAGCCTGCAGCCTGATTTTCACGATCGAGAGACTTTCACGTCAACGTCTCGTCTGACCTTTGACTTCTGCAGTCCCGACAGCGAAGACCCTCCCCCCTGACCCTCCGCTGCCGCTCCGGCCAACGGCTCGGCTTGCGGAGACGTCCGCAGTCCGTCCCAGTCGAGCGACGAGCAGAGTTCCGAGGCCAGCGTGGTCGCCGACATCATCGGGGGCGAGGTGACGCTTCACGCCGACACGCCCGAAAATCTCACCCTCGCCCTCCTGGACAGCGTGACCGGAAGACGGTACGGGCAGTGCACTGGTGAGTCATGTGACCGAGTGGCACGGTCGTCAGCCTTCTTGTTAATGGCTAACGTCCACTCTTACTAAACATATGCCATTGATTACTAAACACACTGAATGCACTTGCGTTTAAAGACGGACGAATAAAACCCTAACTCGAAAACCTCAGAGGACGTCAAATGTCCACCTTTCTAGCTGTTTTTCTTTAAAGAAAGTCATGAAGATATCTTATTTTTTTGCTGTTTTTATTCAGCCATCAGACTGGATTTGCTCATACAGCTGATATTATGTCATATTTTTAGATTGCCCAGTCAGTCTTGAAAGTAAGCTATTTTCTTATCGGGCAATTCTAATAAAATCTGATTTGATTCCACAGATTTTACAGCTATTTTGCACCATTTCATCTTGTCAAAGAGATATGACTTAGCCATAATACAGCATGGTGAGTCATTGTGAGACGGTGAATTTGTGTGCGCGGTTATGGATAGTATTATGAAATACAACAATTTTCCATCTGTAAAGGAGGCGTACATTAAAGAGGAACTGCACTTTTGGGGAATGTTGCCAGTCATCCACAGTCCATGTGAAACATGAACACATATTTCTTTCCCTTTTACTGTATATCTATATTAACCAACCACATCTGGCGGACTAACACCACACTCTGTGAGCTGCTTGTGCCATAGACGGAACGACGGAAGACCTAACTCTCCACGTGGCTACCAAGACTCAACAAGATGCTGGTTTCCTGCCAGCATCTTTGACCTGAGGACCGGAGCACACGTCTTGTGCTGGAAGCCATCCCGATGTTGTATCTATGCTGCTGTTATTGACTGAAGTAGCTAAGCTGCACGGGCGATGTGAAATCGATGCGCCTGGGAAAGACGTTTCTGCAGTGTCATCAAAATATGGAAGACACTAAGTATTACATGTTACCATCAGTGCACACGTTAATGCTTGATCACAGCATGTATATCAAACAATAAAACATTTTTTTATGGGGCTTCATAGTCGAAATAGGTACATCCCAATGAAGTGTATCGTTAACTCGTTCACATGAAGTCATTTAAAACTTGTTGGAATGCACAGAAAAGGGAAAGAAATGTGTGTTCATGTTTCACATAAGGGCTGTGGATGATGGGCAAATTTCCAAGGAAGGTGTCCTTCCCCTTTAAATGTATTTAAATGTATTTATCCGATTACATCTGTGAGTATCTCATTGGTGGGCCAAGTGTCCTGTTTTTTTCTAATCAAATTATGGTCACCCTACACTGAAAAAGGTCATTCTGAGAATATGTAATGGTAACATAATTACGTCTCTGCAAATGAGGTTTGTCTCTTGACAAGAATATATAACGTTTTGAATTCATCTACATTTGTTCAAAACACATAGTTTGGATTTTTGTCTTTAATAAGCTGAAAGTTTGCTGGTCGGAATTACTCTGCTCCAACTGCGCCTGCGTGATGAGTGGATTCCGGGAAATCCCGCCGCAACCAATTCAAAGCCCCTGAGCGAGCACCGACAGAAGGACATCATTTGACAACATTGGAAACCTATAGATATATATGTCTTAAATGGACAAAGTACACAGTGTAGGTGGTGGTTATATTTATATATATATATACACACAGTATACACACATTATATAAACATAACCACTACCTACACTATGTACTATATCAATTTAAGAAATAAAATGCTGGAATATCTAAATAATTCAACCAATTACTTCTTTGTTACTTAGTCAAATGTTTTATTTTTTCTTGTGAATGTATTATTTCTCTTTAAACGAGCAACAATGTGTTTTATCCGATCACTTGATTAATCGGCAAAAATTTTGGTAGAATACTTGATTACTAAAGTATTCGATAGCTGCGGCCCTAGAATGAACAAATGAATTATCTTCAAAATTTGAAGTTTGTGAACATAATATGGTTTATGTTTTTGAAGTGTGCAGGAGTACGGGGTACATGGCTGAAGTGGTACGTGACTAAAACGTTGGAGAAGCACTTCTAACCCTGCGAACCACTATATAATAACGTGATGTAAGCAGGAGTAGGGGGTACATGGCTGAAGTGGTACATGACTAAAACGTTGGAGAAGCACTTCTAACCCTGCGAACCACTATATAATAACGTGATGTAAGCAGGAGTAGGGGGTACATGGCTGAAGGGGTACGTGACTGTAAAACGTTGGAGAAGCACTTCTAACCCTGCGAACCACTATATAATAACGTGATGTAAAAACTTGCCTTGCTTTTTTCCAAGCAAATGGAGCCCTGTATTTTATCAGTGTAATAAATAGAAAGGCAGACGCGTTGAGGCGTGTGTGTGTGTGTGTGTGTGTGTGTGTGGGGGGGGGGGATTACATAATCCCTGCTGTCCTCTTTCAGACTGCTTAATACTCTTCTGGTGTGTTCCTGCGTGTTTGTACAGGAATGTGTGTGTGTGTGTGTGTGTGTGTGTCAGTATGTGCCAACAAGAACACACAAGTGATGTACAACCCTTTTCTCTAACTGAAAATCATACTCTACATATTAGTTCTAGTAATATTATACTTTTGTCATTTCTAGTATGTAACTAAGTAATTTTGCTATTACTAAAAGAATTACTACCAATAATATTGCTACTTTGTGCTCCAATTTTTCAGCTTCACTTGATCGTCTACCCCAAATGTACAGTGGTCACTAGGTGTCAGTAATGTTACTGTAATGTTGGAGAGAAAAACCAGCACGCCCTGATGTTGCAACAGCCTTTTTGGACTTTGCATATCATCACAACGGGCCCAATCATCGCTGCTGCATCTTCTTCTTCCGTTACCTGCGCAAATCTGAAACTCAACACTGAACTCCCGACATCACTGCTTGTTCACTTCTCAGCTTGAACACATTTATAGTAACACGCACAAGCTTATTTATTCCTTAAATGGGTTATTATGATTATGTATGGGCCTTTTTTTTAGCTCTGGATGTTGTGTTTGAATGCTTTTCTATTTTTTTACTGATATGTTTCTCATTTGATGTATTTGAGCTGCGTGCATCACTCAGTGTGTATATAGAATGTTATAGCCATGTCGTGTACTTACATGTGAGTGATTATTGCTGCACACATTGACCTTTTGACCTCACTTGACCCTAGCTGAAAGAGGGAGCCATCAGTCATGTGACTGGCATAGCTCCACCCATTATCTTGGCTGGCTCCGCCTTTGACTTCCCTCTCCTCATGCGCACATTTCTTCTGCCATGTTGTCTTTGGTACACGTGCACATACTCATGCACACTGTTCATCTATCTCACTTCCCTTTTCATCCTCTTGCTGTCTCCATGGCAACCCTCTGCAGCAAGGCAGGCTGGGCAGGACACTCCCACTGCAGTTAGGATCTCTGTCTCTCGTGCTCTCGCTCTGTCTCACTCACCCCCCCCCCCACCCCCCACACACACAGTGACACACTTAAGTACAAAAATGTGTTTGGAAATGTGTGTATGTGATTTAAAATCATGATGTGTGTGTGTGTGTGTGTGTGTGTATAGAGACGTTGTTGGACGACTTCATGCTGACCCATCCCATCTACCTGACGGCAGACACCTTCCAGCAAGTTCTACTGCAGCAGTATCCTCCATGTGCACGACCACACACAAACATGTGGACTGTGATGTTTTCACTCCTAGCCTGGCAGACAAAACTGAGGGTAAACTCCTTCACTACCACTCTCAGATTTTCTGTGCATGTGGGGGAGGGGCCAGGGCCAGGTGGTGAAAAGGATGACAGAGAAGGAGGGGGCCTGGATGCCGTGCACAGGAAGCGGGCGGTCCTCAGTGTTGCCTTCCGATACCTCGACACGTACCGAGAACTCCTGCAAGAGGAGGGCGACAAGTTCCCCAAGGTGATACACACAACACTACACAACTATACACAGGTGTGACTACACACATCATGACTCTCTGTGTGTGTGTGTGTGTGTGTGTGGAGGAGTTGTACGGGTGCGTGCTTCAGGAACTGAGTTGTCATCCCGAGCTGGTGGACGATGTGGTCAAACTGCAACGCTGGACAGAAATTTTACACTGCCCGTACGTGCACACACACACACACACACACACACACACACACACACACACACACACACACACACACACACACACACACACACACACACACACACACACACAACACACACACACACACACACACACTCATGTGTTAAAATGGTGGGTAAGATGGCACCAGTGTGTCTGGCTCGCCGCTTCCCACAGCTCACTGTGATTGGTTTTATGTTTGTTTTGTCGTTTGTTCTGAGGACCATGGACCTCATAACACCTCTGCTGGTGTATGATGGTCAGGGATCACTTCAAATCTAGGACATTGTGTGTGAAACAAGAGTTTGATGGGCCAAACAAACTGCGTTAATGTCCATTACTGGGCAACACGAGGAGCGTTGTATTCTCCGGCCTCTTCTCCCTCCGGGTACTTCGGGTGGTGTGAACCCCGACAACCTCCAGCCACTGAGCTGGGCAGCTTTAGTGCCTGTTAATGTTACTGCCAAGTCTGCTAAAGATTTTTCCAATAAGGAAATGACTTGTACCGGGAGAAATGATAAAACGTAAACAAGCCGCGTTGATGACATGGCGCCGTGGCAGATTTTAAAGATGAATGAAAGGCTGTCATGGTGAGGAGATTGAGCGTTCATGTATGGAAGGATTTACTCGGTCGGCTACTAAACACAATAACCTGCACAGAAAACTTTTGAGATTCTGTACCTATGTCGGCTTTCTTTCATTGGATTTGTGCCTCCCGCCAAAACGGACTGTTTAATTTATTCCACCCACTGCCTGCCTCGGGCAACACCCACTCTGCTGTGATTGGTCACACGCCCAAAGTGCTTCCCAACTACAAAGGAACCCCACTTTGGTAATGTAATGGGTATAGGGGTTGATATATGAATCAGGTCTTACGTGCAGTGCTTTTATAAAATGCGCTAGATAAATGAAGTGGATTGAATTGCGAGTGTGTGTGTGTGTGTGTGTGTGTGTGTGTGTGTGTATGTGTTTTGTCAGCTGTGACGAGGAGAAGGAAAGCAGAAGGAAGCAAGTGCGACCGCTCTTCAGACACTTTCGACGAATCGACGCCTGTCTGCAGCCCAGGGAGGCGTTCAGAGGCTCTGATGAGAGTGCGGCATTTCTTGACTAGACCTGTTTCACCTAGCACGGTGGCATGTTAAGCTAACGCTGTGCATCTACGTTGCCAGTCTTCTGCAGGGTCTACACTCCCGATCATTCCTACGTCACCATCCGCAGTCGCCTGTCCTGCCGTGTGGGAGACATCCTGGCTCTGGTTCGAGAAAAGCTGCAGTACAGCGATGAGCAGCCGCTTCTTCCCGGAAACCTCATCCTGGTGGCGGTCACGTCGGCTGGAGGTCAGCTGACACAAGCTGCTAGTTCCCATTTCACCGCTGGCTTGACTGGCTTGGACTGTGACGTCGTCCAGGGCCGTTGACAGCTTTGCCGGGCCCGGGTCAAAATAATGTAAGACAAGATACCCGTTTGCCCCCCCCCCCCTCCCCAATCAACGGCCCTGACGTAGTCACATGACTCACCGTGACGACTTCCTAGTCTTCAAATTGTCCTCATTCTACGTCACACTTTCCCTAAATGATGTAACGTTGGCGTCAATGGTTATGGTTACCTGCGTTCTTGTGTGTGCATGTGCAGAAAAGGCAGTGTTTCGGCCCAGTGACGAGGCCGTCTTCACCACTTTGGGGGTCAACACTCACCTGTTCACCTGTGAACCCTCTGAACTGGAGTCGCTGGTGAGTGGTACCAGAAAAGGTCTTTTTGGCATCGCCACTGCAAACTTCCTGCTTCTTTCAGTTTGGCTTCTTGGCATGAAGCTCAGTATGGATCTAGAAGCAGAGTCCGCTGCAGGCCGGGAAGCTTTATGACATCTGGGTTATTGTCAGAAAGGGCTGGCTTTGTGTGTATGATGTCACTTCCTGTTCCAACAGCTTCCTCTTCCCGAGGAGATCCACTGGACACCCGGAGACAGCAAACTTCATGACATGTCAGCAGAGGAAGTGGCCAACCAGCTGGTGGCGTTTGACTGGGAGCTCTTCAGCTGCGTGCACGAGGTCGGAGCAGCAAGTCCCACGTGCACACGCACGGTCCATGCACACACGCCACCTGACTGTCACAATAAACAATACCAGTGACACTCTGACAGCAAGACCGCTTCTGTGAGTCTCGTCTGCCTTGTCCCCCATTGTAGGTGGAGTTTGTGTGTTACGTGTTTCATGGAGAGCAGTCCCGCTGGCGCCCCCTCAACCTGGAGCTGGTACTGCAGCGCTGCAGTGAGGTCCAGCACTGGGTTGCCACCGAGATCCTGCAGTGTCACTCCCTGCCAAAACGAGTCCAACTGCTCCGCAAGTTCATCAAGATCGCAGCGCTGTGAGTCCCCCAACCTTAATGTCATAATCTGCCGCAAGAACACGGCGCTTTGTGGCGCCGCAGATGTGCTACAGCAGGGTAGACTCGGCTTTCCAGCCAGGGCCACCCACGTATCCGTATGTGCTTAGAAGCCATATGTCATTCATCTCAGCTTCGTCACTCTGTGAAAAAGCAGATTAATATCAACTTCCCTTTTTGCAAAATTTTGGCGTTTTATTTTCCAAATATATTTCTTCTTAAATAACCTTTGGAAAAATATTCCACCTTTCATCTTATGTCATTTTCCCAAATGCGCTTCTGGTAATATGGTGACTTTGTTCCCATGATGATTTTCTTTATTGTTGCATCATAACTTTCCCAAAATTAGGTTTGTCAATTCTCTAACCATTCTTTTTTATAAAATATTGTCAACTTTTTTCCAACTCTGTTGTACTAAATTGAGATAATTTTCCTCATATTACAGATTTATTTCAATTTGACCTCTTTGTTAGAAAATGACTTAAAGTACTTATCCAAACGTGCATAAACGTACATGTGAGCCTTGTGTTCTCTGGACATCGTCATGTGACCAAGCTGCCATGGTCATGTGTTTCAGCTGTAAACAGCAGCAGGACCTTCTGTCCTTCCTCGCTGTGCTGCTCGGCCTCGACAACCCCGCCCTCAGCAGACTGCGGCTTACCTGGGAGGTAATGTCACGTCACACAACACGCTGAGGTCATGTTGGCACTTCCAACGCTCGCTCAAATGTGATGACCACGTCGGAGGTTGTTTACGTTTTTCATCATTTCTACCGGTCTAAGTCATTTTCTTTCATTGGAAGAATCTATAGCGGTACCCTGGATAAAGGTCTCGTTCCAGTAGTGCAGACTTGGTAGACCATTAGACCTGCTGATCATGAGAGAGTTGATTTATTTATTGAATCAACATTTACTTTATTTTCCAATTGAACAAACCTGATGTTGTGGTGTGTGTGTGTGTGTGTGTGTGTGTGTGTGTGTTAGTGTCGATGCACATGTACCTATGTACGTGCGCGCATCAGGGTCTTCCAGGGAAGTTCCGGAAACAGTTTCAGCAGTTTGAAAGCATTGCTGTGAGGTTATTTTTCTTCACTCAATGTTGTTTTTGTTTTTCGTCCCTCGTCTGATGTCTTCTTTTCTTTTGTAAAACCTCAGGATCCTTCCAGAAATCACAAGTCCTACAGAGACCTGATCACCAGTCTGAGACCTCCACTCATCCCCTTCACTCCTCTGCTGCTTAAAGGCACGCACACGCACACGCACACGCACACTGAGGCGTGGAGTACCAACATTTGTTCTTTTGTTTCCTTGTCAGATTTGACTTTTCTTCATGAGAGTTGTAAGACTTTTCACGGCCAGCTGGTCAATTTTGACAAGATGGTAAAAAAAAAAAATTGCTTTGCAGTTGTTGGTACATGGTGGCATTTACCTTTGGTCATTTTTTGTATTCAGCACAAAGTTGCCGACATGGTGCGAAGCATACGAAGATACCGTAGTGGACAGCTGGGTAACACACACACACACACACACACACACACACACAGACAGACACACATACAATATAAATGCTAATGAAGCTAACAGTTTTGACACCTCTGGTAGCCATGGATATGGAGACGTCGCCATCCCACCTGCAGACCAAAGCGTACGTGCGACAGCTGCAGGTGATCGACAACCAGAACCATCTCTTCGACCTGTCCTGCAAACTGGAGCCCAGAGACACGTAGAGATGCCAGGACGCGTCCCACCTCCTCTTCCTCCCTCTCAGCGAACACGTTAAAAGCTTCTTAACAGGCAGCCAATCAGGCGAAGCTCGGCAGCCATCTTGTCTCCTTCCTGACCACAGACGACATGTAGTCGCAGTTTGACCTCGACCCAGCTGATGAGGTGAGCCTAGTGATGGATGATTTATCTCTTCAAAGGTCAACCTCTGACCTCAGGGGCGTGTCTTTCTTCTTAATGAATGAGGAGGACAGCAGAGAAGTAAACAAATGTTTAGTCATTTCTGTCTGGGAAGGTGTACCGTGACACTCTATGGGCGGCGCTTGTGCAATAACAGGAGGCGATGCACGTCTGGTGTCAACCAAGCATGTCGACGACGCTCAGGGCTCCCAGGTTTTGTGTACTTTTTGTGATGATGATTAAGACTTATTTTTCTTCTTTCCCTTGTTGTCTTAGGATCATTTCGATCAACAAAGACAGAGGGATATTTTTTTAAACGTTGTCTCATTGCAACGCTAAATGACATCACACGTCTGCTAGTTGACACCTGGCGGGGCTCTGCTGCGGCCAGTCCTGGATTCAAGTCATTCATTTCCAAATATCAAACAGGCGTCTCAAAAGATGACAAAATTCCAATTCCAAAATACACATGAGACAGGGTATGAATGTTGGGCCGCGCGGCGGATGAGTGTTTAGCATGTAGGCCACACAGCGAGAAGATCCGGCTTTGATTTTCTGCTCCGGCATCTCTTCGTGGAGTTAGCATGTTCTCCCTGTGCATGGCTTTTCTCCGGGTAATCCGCTTTCCTCCCCAGTTCCAAAAACATGCTAGCTGTTAGCTTGATCGGCCACTCCAAAGTGTCCATAGGTATGAATGTGGGTGGGAACGGTTGTTTGTCGATACGTGCCCTGTGATCGGCCGGCCACCGGTACAGGGTGTACCCCGCCTCTCGCCCCCAAAGACAGCCGGGATAGACTCCAGCATACCCCCACCACTATAGTGAGGATAAGCGGTGTAAAAAACGGATGGCCGGACAGTATGAACTGTTTAATCTTCCGAGTCCATGAATGAAAGAAATGAATCAGTAGATTAATTTACCCGCTGACTAAAATATCTGTCGGCGAGCCAGGGCTGATAGTGAGTAACAGCGCCTCCCGTATGCTCAAAGTGTTAACCAATTAGCGTTGTCATATTGAAACAAGATCGGCATCCTTGTGATTTCAGATCGATTTAGAAGAAGTATTTTGACCTGTTAGCATCACAGGTAGTCTCAGGAAACTCGCTGGGTGTTGAAGCCTCCTGCCGGACAACATAGAAACATTCAAAGTAGACGTGAACGGCCGGTCTTTGCTGTAAAACTCAGGCGTGTCCGTTTGTAAAGGTCGCGTATGGAGTGGCTGACCTTGAAACATGTACATAGTGTGAGTGTGTAAATACTTCCAAACGAAAGGAGAATCTATTTTAAAGATGTTTGTTTCACGTAGAGATGAGATTTTATTCACGTGTGTTGTTTACATTGTGCCAAACCGTGAGCCATGACAAGTAAAGATCCACGTTAGCATGACGATGGTATTTGTCAAGGGTCGAGGAGCGAGCTACACGAGCTGGCAGTGCTGTAGCATTTGCGCTTTCAGTTGTGAACTTGTAACTTTGTTCTCTGAAATGTAACCAAGAATTTGTATGCTTTAAAAGTATGGAGACAACCACCAATATTTTTGCAACCTTTTTCTTTGTAATGATTTGGCACTTTAAGATGGCATTCCTATTTTGAAACGATGCATCACAATGTTGTTTCCTGCAGTTGCTCAAATAAACCCGATGAAGGCGACATTGTGCTCTTCCATTGTGTCATCACGCCCGGCATCACACGATGTGTGTGATGGACGGAAATCACCCCCTGGAGTGAGGCGTGTAGGGCCGAGTGCCCACGCCTCCTCCAAGGGGCACCAGGGAATGCACTCGCCCCATCCAGTAGGGAATGTCACTCCCGAGGGACAAATCTCCTGTGTTGGATCATGTGAGTACGGGCGCGGCGCGTCCCGTATGGCACCGATGTCCAACCCCCTTCAGTCGGGTCCATATCGGTACACAGAATTACAATTTGTATATATTTTTTCATATTTGAGTGTTTTGTATTTTGTCCCTTTTAATTTGAGATGTGTATATGTGTGCATATGTGTCTTTTTCTTCTTTTCTTTCTGCTTTTCCCTTTAGGGGTCGCCACGGCAAATCAGCCGCCTCCATCCAACCCTGTCTTTCTCACACCCGCTACCCTCATGTCCTCCTTCACTACATCCATAAAGCTCCTCTTTGGCCTTCCTGTACGCCTCCTACCCGGCAGAATCCTTCTACCGATATATTGACTATCTCTACTCTGGACATGTCCCAACCATCTCAGTCTGTCCTCTCTGACTTTATGTCCAAGGTCTCTAACATGTAATGTCTTTCAGATGAACTTGTTCACGATCCTATCCATCCCAACGAGAACGTCAGCATCCTCATATCTGCACCGGGGGTGGGGGGGCGTAGCGGCAAAGGTGTTTGATGAGCGCAATGCATAATTGTGTCTTTGGATGCAGGAGTGCGTGGCCTCTGATGTTTCCCCCTCCAGATTTACAAAGACACAATGCAGCTCCCTCCGACCTTCTCTGTACTTCTCTATGAACATTCTCAAAGCAATACAGCATCTGTAGTACTCTTTTTTATTTTTTGGCATGAAACCCTACTGCTGCTCCCACATGGTGACCTCTGCCCTTAGCCTAGCTTCAAGTAGTCTATGCCATAACTACCATCTGGTGCCTTCCTACTCTTCATCTCTTTTTTCTCACTTCCTCTTTACCAATGTTTGGTACTTCCAGGTCCACAGCAGATACCTCTTCTACTCTTCCTTCTTTCTTGTTTTCCTCATTCATCGACTTTAGAAATTTTTTTTGTCCATCCTCCCAACCCATAACCGGCATCTGTCAGTACACTTCCATTCCTATCCTGGACCACTCTAACCTGCCGCACGCCCTTCCCGTGTCCGTCTCTCTGCCTCGCCAACCTGTAGGGATCCATCTCTCCCTCCTTACTGTTCAAGCTAGCGTAGGAGTCATCATAGACCTCTTGTTTTGGCTTTCCTACCTCTACTTTCACCTTAGCATTCATCTCTCTGTACTCCCCCTCTACTCTCTTCAGTCCTCTCCATGTCCCACTTGTTCTTAGGTAACCTTTTTGGCCGTATACACTCCCGCACCTCCTCATTCATGGTCCAGTCATCCAGGAAGCACCTCCCGACCATCCAGAGCGTGTCTCAATTTCTGCCTAAAAGTCCTATAACACTTTTGTTTCAGATTTGAGCATTTGGTCATCTGCTCTGCCTTTGCCCTCTCGGTCTTCCTCACCGTGAGGGTTCTTCTACACACCACCGTCTTATGCCGTCTGGCTACACTTTGACCTCCCACTACTTTGCAGTCACGATCTCCTTCAGATGACAGCGTCTACACAAGATGTAGTCTACCCGTGGACTCCTACCCCCGCTCTTACAGGTCACGCTATATTCTTCTGGAAGAAAGCATTCACTACAGCCATTTCCATCCTTTTGGCAAAGTCCACCACCATCTGTCCTTCTGCGTTCCTCTCCCGAATAGCTAACCTGCCCATCACCTCTTCATCATCTGTATGTCCTGCACAAACAGGTCCATTCAAGGTTGCCCCGATGACAACTCCTTCCCTTCCAGGAATGCTCTGTAAGACTTCATCGGCGTCCAGCCAGTTTTTCTCTTTTTCCTCCAACTCCCATCCCGCTCATGGGACATACCCGCTAACAACATTGAACAGCGCACCTTCATTTTTCATCCTCAGACTCATCACCCTATCTGACAGTGTTTTTACCTTCCCAAGCAACTCCTCCTACTCCATTGGTCTTCCATCTCAACGATGATGGAACAAGTTGAACTCCGCCCCTATAGGCAGTCAGACTAGACAGTTTGTTCCATCAGAGGTGGCCAGAGGTTACAAACATTCATTCATTTCCGGTTGGTAGATTGTTGAGTTGAGGGATTAGCAACCATTAAAGATACAAGAAATCATTCCGATTGCCATGATGATGGCTGTCTGTCTTAACCATAGCGGTCGGAATTCTTATATTTTAGCATTAGGTCAGTCGATTTGAGGAAATGGAGTATTTTCAATGGTGTTTTCATGTCAACAGGTCCTGATTAACCCGGGAAATGTTGTTTCACCTGGCAAAGTCCTGATGTTTGTATAACTATGCTTCTGTACTGTCTTTTGCAGTTAATTTCTTCTCTTCACCTGTGTGCCAACATAAATTATCAGTTGGATATTGTATGTAAGTGTCCAGTTAAATGTCATGTGTTGTAAAAGTTTATTCCTTAAAGGGAACTGGCCATTGTGAGCTAAATTGTTAAATTTTTTTTCAGTAGGACATGCCGATGCACACACTACAATGAGACACAGCCAGTTGAGTCAGCCATAATGTTTTGACAGCATCAAAGCTTTATTTGTATTCATCACTATGGCGGCCTGTAGTGGACAAAAGGAATAACGATTTTGATTACAAAAGGCAATTCCATGTCAGCCCATTGACAGAAAGGTTGAGTTTTATCTCATGGAATGTAAAGTTTGAACATATACGAATACATAGTCACACAAAGGTTGTAAGTTACACCAAATGACAAGAAAATAGTAAAATAGACTCCTATAAAGGACACTGCAGTCGCAGGGCTACCTATAGTATTTGTCAGCCTTTTGTGGTAGAAGGTCTGCAAGGATGTTAAGACCTTGCCATTCAATGTGACGCAACTTTGCAGTTTGGGTTGATGAAATTGCTTGTGGCCTGGCGCCCAGCTGCACCGGCCACGCCCCGAGGATCCCACACGCTCACGGCCCCGCTGCCACCGGCGGCCCACGGAGGCCCCGCCCTCGCTGGGGTCCCGAGACGGCTCAAGCCACGCCTACCCGGCGGCCAAGCCACGCCTCGGTCCAGGCCGCCGAAGGCGTCCCCGCCTCCCGCGGCGGCCCGGCCGCGGCCCGGGCCCCGCCTCCCGCGGCGGCCCCGCCTCGGCCCGGGCCCCGCCTCGGCCCCGCCCCCGCCTCGGCCCGGGCCCCGCCCCCGCCTCGGCCCGGGCCCCGCCTCCCGCGGCGGCCCGGCCCCCGCCTCCCGCGGCGGCCCGGCCCCGCCCCGGGCCCCGCCCCCGCGGCGGCCCCGCGGCGGCCCCGCCTCGGCCCGGGCCCCGCATGGGCGGCCCCGCCTCGGCCCGAGCCCCGCATGGGCGGCCCCGCCTCGGCCCGAGCCCCGCTCCGGCGGCCCCGCCGAGGCCCGAGCCCCGCATGGGCGGCGGCCCCGCCGAGGCCCGAGCCCCGCATGGGCGGCGGCCCCGCCTCGGCCCGAGCCCCGCTTCGGCGGCGGCCCCGCCGAGGCCCGAGCCCCGCCCGCATGGGCGGCGGCCCCGCGGACACCGGCGGCCGCCACCCGGCACCGCCCCAGGTTCCGTTCCTCGCCGGCCGCTGCAGACTGCTCGCCGGCGGCCGCCGCCTTAATAATGCTCTTTGGTCGCCGGCGGCCGCCGCCTTAATAATGCTCTTTAGTCGCCGGCGGCCGCCGCCTTAATAATGCTCTCTAGTCGCCGGCGGCCGCCGCCTTAATAATGCTCTTTAGTCGCCGGCGGCCGCCGTCTTCATAATGCTCTCTCGTCGCCGTCGCCGTCGCCGCCGTCTTCATAATGCTCTGTAGTCGCCGTCGTCGCCGTCTTCATTATGCTCTTTAGTCGTCGTCGTCGCCGCCGCCGCCGCCGCCGCCGCCGCCGCCGCCGCCGCCGCCGCCGCCGCCGCAATCTTCAGCAGAGTAAGACAAAGCTTACATTAGCCACAACTTCACCGTTGAGAAAACACAGTATATGATTGCCCATCATAACGTTTAGGGTTAGGGTGTCATGAAAAAACCCCATCAAACATCAACACAATATATCTATTCTATATATATCTACAACAGACTTGGATAGTCGTGTGCAAGAATAACCTATTTACGTGGCTTAAAACAAGTAATTTAACAGATATTTCTTTCATAGACAGTCCCGCAAAGCACGCTGGGATGTGCGCCTATCGACTCTACATTATGAAGAGGACAAGGAACTGCTGATTATGATGCGGGCGAGGGAGGATGTCAATTAAGGGCCTCAATTCTTTCATTTCTTCTCCTTCAAAATTATTTTTATGTCAATCTTGGCTATGTTATTTGTATCATGTGTCATTTGTGTGCTCTCAACATACACTTGTCAGTCCCAAATACAGTCAACTTCATCTATGTATGTCCGTCACAGGCCACCGTACTGATCCGCCAGTCAGCGATGACGTTACGTGAAATACAACTAATCAAATAAAAACTCTTTTTTCACAGCACCCTACGAACGGTGCCCAAGGAGCTTCAGGAAAGTATTAGAAAGTATTTAAGTACTTAGAAAGTATTATTTCTCTTGTTATAGTGTGTAAAATCATTGTGAAACACGACGTCACATCCGCGCTGCAACTTCCTGTTTGCACTTCCTGGTTTCGTCCGGAACATGGCGCCGACCATCCCAATCACGCCGTGTCAATCTGTTTGCAGCCAAGCTCAAGTATTCTACAGGGAATGCCGTAAGTACGTGTTTATTTCATGTTTTGAGATGTCAAAAACGCTGCAACATCGGTGCCGTGTTAAAACAACCGACGATGTATATGTTCAAGCTAAAATGCTAGGCCATAGTCGTACCTCCGTTGGACATTCATCGACTACTGTTTGTAAAACTAATAGACGTGATTTTTGAAACTTTTTATCGAAAATGCTTGAGAATATATTGAAAATGCTTGAGAATATGTAACATGTGTATCGCTTTGTTTTTTTCTACTTTTCAACACTGTTACAGGCATGTGTTTGGCCAGCTATTGTCGGCCGGGTTGAGCGTGAACCAGGAAGTGCGGGGATCTCGTGTGTTCTCTCGTTGCTGGGTAGTGGAAAAAGAAAGTTGCCGGGAAGCAGCAGGCAACCGTGTTTCTTTCCCTGACGAAATCAGGCCGCCCCTTACCACGGTATGGGGCTGAAAATACTGACAGTTAACACCGCCACGACCGTGAAAATGTGCCCAAGTAAACTGTTTGTCTTTCAACAGCATCGTTTTCATTGGCGCCAACCTCATTCGGCATCGAGTCGGCGTTCCAACACCCTGACGGAGAACACCGGAGTTGCCATCTAACTCTGACGCCACACAAGCAATGCTACAAGGTCAGTATCAAAGTTTCAAGTCACGTTGAAGCACGAATAGTGGCGTTTCGCTCCGACAATAGGACAATACACAGTACATAAACGATGTCGAAGTTGACGAGCTGAAGCCGAGGCCGTCATTTTGTGGACATACAGTCCCTGACAAAAGTCTTGTCGCTTATCCAAGTTGTAGGAACAACAAATAATAACTTGACTTGTAGTTGCTCAATTGGAATCAGAAATGACTTATATGAAAGGCAAAGCCCTCTAGATGATGCTTTTTATATCAAAATAAAGTTTTGTACCATTCATTGAGTTTTAACATTTCATTAGGACATAAAGGTCAGATTTTGCTTGGACAAAAGTCTTGTCGCATACAAAAAAATGTAGAAATAATACATATACTTAATTTTGAATACACAAATATGCTACAATAACATCAGAACATAAAGTCATTGTACCTTGCAAAAAGAATTAATATTGTGTATGGCTTCCATGAGCTTGGAGGACTGCATCCATACATCTTGGCAATGACTCAAATAACTCATCTGGAATGGCCAAGAAAGCAGTCTTGCAGGACTCCCAGACTTCATCAGGATTTTTCGGCTTCATCTTCCAAGCCTCCTCCTTCATCTTACCCCAGACACGCTCAATAATGTTCATGTCTGGCGACTGGGCTGGCCAATCCTGGAGCACCTTGACCTTCTTGGCTTTCAGGAACTTGGATGTGGAGGCTGAAGTATGAGAAGGAAGCAGAATTTGCCCTTTCTTGTGGTTTGGAATGTAATGGGCAGCGAGAATTTCTTGATATTTCAGGCTGTTGGTTGTTGATGAAGGAGGAGGCTTGGAAGATGAAGCCGAAAAATCCTGATGAAGTCTGGGAGTCCTGCAAGACTGCTTTCTTGGCCATTCCAGATGAGTTATTTGAGTCATTGCCAAGACGTAAGGATGCAGTCCTCCAAGCTCATGGAAGCCATACACAATATTAATTCTTTTTTCCAAGGTACAATGACTTTATGTTCTGATGTTATTGTAGCATATTTGTGTATTCAAAATTAAGTATATGTATTACAGTGAAGAAAATAAGTATTTGAACACCCTGCTATTTTGCTATTTCTCCCACTTATAAATCATGGAGGGGTCTGAAATTTTCATCGTAGGTGCATGTCCACTGTGAGAGAGATAAACTAAAAAGAAAAATCCAGAAATCACAATGCATGATTTTTTTAACAATTTATTTGTGTGATACAGCTGCTAATAAGTATTTGAACACCTGAGAAAATGAATGTTAATATTTGGTACAGTAGCCTTTGTTTGCTATTACAGAGGTCAAACGTTTCCTGTAGTTTTTCACCAGGTTTGCACACACTGCAGGAGGGATCTTGGCCCACTCCTCCACACAGATCTTCTCTAGATCAGTCAGGTTTCTGGGCTGTCGCTGAGAAACACGGAGTTTGAGCTCCCTCCAAAGATTTTCGATTGGGTTCAGGTCTGGAGACTGGCT
This sequence comes from Doryrhamphus excisus, assembly GCF_030265055.1. NCBI lineage: Eukaryota > Metazoa > Chordata > Actinopteri > Syngnathiformes > Syngnathidae > Doryrhamphus > Doryrhamphus excisus. Next base: position 21,434,628 of record NC_080476.1, read on the forward strand.
GGGCCATGCTAGAACCTTGATATGCTTCTTACGGAGCCACTCCTTGGTTTTCCTGGCTGTGTGCTTCGGGTCGTTGTCGTGTTGGAAGACCCAGCCACGACCCATCTTCAATGCTCTGACAGAGGGAAGGAGGTTGTTCCCCAAAATCTCACAATACACGGCCCCAGTCATCCTCTCTTTAATGCAGTGCACTCGTCCTGTCCCATGTGCAGAAAAACACCCCCAAAGCATGATGCTACCACCCCCATGCTTCACAGTAGGGATGGTGTTCTTCGGATTGTACTCTTCATTCTTCTTCCTCCAAACACGCTTATTGTAATTATGACCAAAAAGTTCTATTTTGGTCTTATCTGACCATAAAACTTTCTCCCATGACTCCTCTGTATCATCCAAATGGTCATATGCAAACTTAAGACGGGCCTTGACATGTGCTGGTTTAAGCAGGGGAACCTTTTGTGCCATGCATGATTTCACATCATGACGTCTTAGTGTATTACCTACAGTAACCTTGGAAACGGTGGTCCCAGCTCTTTTCAGGTCATTGACCAAGTCCTGTCGTGTAGTTCTGGGCTGATTCCTCACCTTTCTTAGAATCATTGAGACCCCACGAGGTGATATCTTGCATGGGGCTCCACTCCGATTGAGATTGACCGTCATGTTTAGCTTCTTCCATTTTCTAATGATAGCTCCAACAGTGGACCTTTTTTCACCAAGCTGCTTGGTAATTGCTCCGTAGCCCTTTCCAGCCTTGTGGAGGTGTACAATTTTGTCTCTGGTGTCTTTGGACAGCTCTTTGGTCTTCGCCATGTTACAAGTTAAAGTCTTACTGATTGTATGGGGTGGACAGGTGTCTTTATGCAGCTAACGACCTCAAACAGGTGCATCTTATTCAGGATGATACATGGAGTGCAGGTGGACTTCTAATGGGCAGACTAACAGGTCTTTCAGGGTCAGAATTCTAGATGATACACAGGTGTTCAAATACTTATTTGCAGCTGTATCACACAAATAAATTGTTAAAAAATCATGCATTGTGATTTCTGGATTTTTCTTTTTAGTTTATCTCTCTCACAGTGGACATGCACCTACGATGAAAATTTCAGACCCCTCCATGATTTATAAGTGGGAGAAATAGCAAAATAGCAGGGTGTTCAAATACTTATTTTCTTCACTGTATTTCTACATTTTTTTGTATGCGACAAGACTTTTGTCCAAGCAAAATCTGACCTTTATGTCCTAATGAAATGATAAAACTCAATGAATGGTACAAAACTTTATTTTGATATAAAAAGCATCATCTAGAGGGCTTTGCCTTTCATATAAGTCATTTCTGATTCCAATTGAGCAACTACAAGTCAAGTTATTATTTGTTGTTCCTACAACTTGGATAAGCGACAAGACTTTTGTCAGGGACTGTAATTGGCGCGCAGCATGCTCCAAATAACGGAAGCAATTGTTTCAACCGGTTCATTTGCAATCCATAACATAATGTCAATGACAACTGAAGCTAAAAGTGGTTTATTTTTAAATATTTCTTTAGACGTGAAAATCCCTTGATGTCCTGGTTAAGTCGTGTGCATGGCGTGTTAAGTTCGTGCCTGTTGCCATCAGAGGCGAGGCATCTCTTAGGTGAGTGTAAGCCGCTGATTTCATCTTTGAGCATCGTTGTGACAACGGAAGAGAAAACACTCATAACCCTTCCCCCTTATTCGGTCTATTTTTATGGCGACTAAAAAAAAAAACTCACTTCTAAACACCACATCATTACAATAAGTATTCAATGCAGTAATGAATTTCATAAAACTCAGTATTTCATTACAGCAAAGGAATAGCAGCTAATCTTCCTACTTCTGTTACAGATGAAAAGCCGCTTGGCGCTTAACAGCCCGTGGGATCCCTCTGCATCCATCTCAACATGAGCTCCAAATCGTCATGTGATGCCATACGTTCTCCAGTGGACTGTTTCACCTATTGCACGCACAAGACGCCATTTTCTGGAGCTTCAACCTTTTGCGTCCATCAGCAGTCTGTCGGCCCCCGGGGAAGGACTCATGTAACCGTGTTGGCACACCATCAACAACATGGCCTCGGCGTTCTTCACAGGTAGGAAGACTTGTTCAAGTAAATGACATGATACATACACACATGTAGCACAGTAACACAGGATAAATGAATAGATGACAAAAGATATGCAATTCATACACGAGTGCCATGACTAATGCTTTGGCTGGAAAGGTTGCTCTGGCTGTTACAGCACAATGTTAGCCGGCCACATGGAGGTCATTACAATTGGCCTACATTTCTTCCCAGCTCTGACAGCTACTCTCTTCTTAATCACCACTTGTACTCTTTGTTAAAGCTTAAGGCTAAACCAACTGTAACACTTGTCTACACGAGGGGAGCATCTGTTGACAACAATGGAAGTATTATTTTGCAATAATCTAGTCATGTTAGTACTTACAAAAAATGTCACACTTTGTATAAGGAATGTTTTTGCAGTATTTATGGGTTACAATCGCTCCACTTGTTGTGTACTTATTTGGACCTTTAAAAGCATTTGTTTCTATCTTTTTTTTTTTCTCAAAAATTGTATTTGTAGTATTTTAAATGCATGCAAGTGACCACTATATGGCGGAATTTCCAAAGAATATTAGCAGTACCTAAAAAAAAAAAAAAAAAAAAAATTCCCAAGTACAGTCGCAGTAATTTTAAGTGACCACTAGATGGCGGAAATTCACAGTTTCAGTTGCAGTAATTTAAAGTGGCCACCAGATGGCGGAATTTCACATTTTAAGTTGCAGTACTTTTAAGGGACCACCAGATGGTGGAAATTCCCAAGTATAGTTGCAGTAATTTCGAGTGGCCACTAGATG